>NC_057802.1:32230420-32239167 GCF_018294505.1 Triticum aestivum
GGGGGAGTGTCGGTGGAGTGGGTGGGGGTGAGGGGATAAGGAGGGGTGGGTGGCCGGCTGGGCCTGGGGGTTGGCCCAGTTGGGCCAGGGTCCAGTGGGGGGGCTCCTTTTCCTTTTTTCTGTTTGTTTTCTATTTTGTAATTTCTTTTTATTTATTTATTTTCTTTCCTGTTTTATTTCAATTTAAATTATTTAGGCATTTTATAAAAATGTGTTTACTACACCATATTTACTTATGCAAAATATGGCATCTCCCGAACATTTTGTTTTAAATTTTGAAAAACTTTTATTGTTGACACTAATTGAATTTAAATTATGAAACGGTTTTGGATCATCACACGGTTAACAACAGTAACCGAGGTGACGTGGCATGATTATCGGGGAATTACTGTAGCTTGATTACCCGGGCGTTAAAATCTCCTCCACTACAAGAAATCTCGTCCCGAGATTTAGGAGGTAGAAGGAAAAAATGCGGGGTATTCTTCGCGCAGACGATCCTCTCGTTCCCAAGTGGCTTCATCTTCAGAATGGTGCGACCACTGGACTTTGAGGAACTTGATCGCCTTCTGACATGTGCGGCGTTCAGCTTGGTCGAGAATGCGGACCGGATGCTCCTTATAGGAGAGGTCCTGCTGCAATTTGAGCACTTCATGATCCACTGCTCGGATTGGGTCCTTGAAGCAATGGCGGAGCTGTGACACATGGAACACATCGTGAACCTGAGAAAGGTTCGGCGGAAGCTCCAGTTGGTATGCCACTTTTCCACGCCTTTCGAGAATAGTGAATGGGCCAATATAGTGAGGAGCTAGTTTGCCCTTGATTCCAAAGCGGTGAGCACCCTTCATTGGTGTGACTCGAAGATAAGCCTTTTCGCCAGGTTGATAGACCATGTCTTTATGATGACGGTCATACTGACTCTTCTGACGTGATTGAGCAGTCTTGAGATTCTCACGAATAATGCGGACTTGTTCTTCGGCCTGTTGGATAATATCCGGACCGAAGAGTGGACGTTCCCCAGTTTCTGACCAGTTCAGAGGGGTTCGGCACTTTCGTCCATATAACACTTCGAAGGGGGCCATCTTCAGACTAGCTTGATAGCTATTATTATAAGAGAACTCAGCATACGGGAGAGATTCCTCCCATTTCTTGCCGAAGGAAATAACACAAGCTCGAAGCATGTCTTCGAGAACTTGGTTGACGCGTTCAACTTGCCCTTGCGACTGAGGATGAAATGCAGTACTGAATGACAGATGAGTTCCCATAGCTTCTTGGAAACTTGCCCAGAATCTTGAAGTGAATAAGCTGCCACGGTCTGAGCTGATAACCAATGGAATACCGTGGAGTGAAACAATCCTGGACATATAGAGCGTTGCCAGCTGACTAGCAGTGATCGTTTCTTTGACCGCCAGGAAATGTGCAACTTTGGAAAGCCGGTCAATGACGACAAGAATAGCATCATTACCTTTCTGTGATTTGGGAAATCCAGTGACGAAGTCCATCTCAACATGGTCCCATTTCCATTCAGGAATAGAGATAGGTTGCAGAGTTCCAGCAGGCCTTTGATGTTCTGCTTTGATATGACGACAAATGTCACACTCAGCAACATAACGAGCAATGTCTTGCTTCATATTAGACCACCAGAATCTCTGACGGATGTCTTGGTACATCTTTGTACTACCAGGGTGGATACATAGAGGCGTATCATGAGCTTCTTTCATAACTTCCTGTGTCATATCCAGGTTTTTTCTCTGCACATGGCACCACTAGGCGGCCCTTGAAGTATAAGGTGCCATCTTCAGCAATGGTGAAGAATGAGGGCTTTCCTTCTGCGAGGTAGCGCTTAATCTTGTGGGCTTCAGAGTCATACTTCTGTAGCATTTTGATGCTGTCCACGAGATCTGGTTTAGCAACTAGGGTATTGAGGGAACCCTGGGTAACAACGTGGAGGTTCACCTTGCCAAACTCCTTAGGAGGGGGAGCGAGTGCACCCGGAGGAACAATATGGAGGTTCAGCTTCCTGAATTCTTCAACAAGCGAGGGCTGAACTTTGTGAACCTGGAGGTGGTTGCAGTAAGACTTGCGGCTCAAGGCATCAGCCATTACATTAGCCTTGCCTGGCGTATAGGAAATACCCAAGTAAAAGTCTGCAACAAGCTCCATCCATCTCTGTTGACGGAGGTTCAGGTCTGGCTGAGTAAACAGATACTTCAGACTTTGGTGGTCAGTGAAGATCTCACAACGATTACCGAGAAGGTAATGTCGCCACTGCTTCAGCGCATGAATGACAGCAGCAAGTTCGAGGTCGTGAACTGGGTAGTTCTCTTCATGAGGGCGCAATTGCCGAGAGGCATAAGCAATCACTTTGCGGTCTTGCATTAGGACACAGCCTAATCCTTGACGGGAAGCGTCGCAGTAAATGACGAAGTTCTTCTTAGTATCAGGTGGAGCTAGAACTGGGGCAGAAGTCAACTTGTCTTTGAGTGCCTAGAAACTTTCCTGACATTTGTCTGTCCACTGGAACTTGACGCCCTTATGCAACAGGTTAGTCAGAGGCCTGGAGATCTTGGAGAAGTTCTCGACGAATCGACGGCAATAGCTGGCGAGACCGAGAAAACTTCTGACTTGCTTAACGTTCTTGGGAGGAGTCCAATCAAGGATAGCCTAGACTCGTTCAGGGTTGATGGCAATACCATCCTTAGAGATGACATGCCCAAGATAGGTTACTTCCGGTAGCCAGAATTCACATTTGGAGAACTTGGCATATAGTTGATGCTCTCGTAGCTTTTCCAGCACCAGTCGAAGATGTTCAGCATGTTCTTCTTTGTTCTTGGAAAATACCAGGATATCATCCAGATAAACCACGACGAACTTGTCGAGGTAACCCATGAATATATAGTTCATCATACGAGAGAAGGTGGCTGGAGCATTGGTTAAACCGAAAGACATGACGGTGTACTCGTATGAACCATAGCGAGTCACGAAGGCGGTCTTTGGGATATCCTCTTCGCGAACACGGATCTGGTGGTAACCCAACCTCAAGTCGAGCTTAGAGAACACTGACGAACCCGCCAGCTGATCATACAGATCATTGATCCGAGGAAGAGGGTATTTATTCTGAATGGTAGCTTGGTTTATAGGACGGTAGTCTTGAACTAATAGGTTTGTCCCATCCTTCTTCTTGACAAAGAGAGAAGGTGCTCCCCAAGGAGAGCAACTTGGGCGAATGAATCCTTTGCGAAGAGAATTGTCGATTTCCTCCTTAAGCTCAAGGAGTTCATGCGGCGGCATTTTGTAGGGTCGCTTGGCTATAGGAGTGGTGCCTGGTTTCAAGTCGATGATGAATTTGACAGCTCTAGCAGGGGGAATCCCTGGAAGTTCTTCAGGAAAGACGTCGAGGAATTCACGCACGATGGGAATGTTTTCAATGCCCTCGAGTGGTGCAGCGTTCAATGCATTCAATGCATAGAGCCTCGCCTCGGCATTTTGCACCAGATGAGCTTGGTAAGTAACTATCTCATCTGAAGGGTGTAGCAGATGGACGGTCTTAGTGGTGCAAACGATTGAAGCAGTATGCGCTTTTAACCAATTCATTCCCAGAATGAGATCAATGCTACAGGACTTTAGTACGATGGGAGAGACAAGAAATTCCAGTCCTTCAATTTCAACAGGAACGTCGTGACTAACCATAGAGGTTTGACATTGGCCCGCAGGGGTGTGTACCACTAGCAGAGTGTTCATCTCTTCGTATTTAATGCCATGCAGGAATGCAAATTCTGCTGATATGAATGAATGGGATGCTCCTGTATCAAATAAAACGGATGCTGGTACTGAATTTACGAGGAGTGTACCCATCACAGTAGCAGGCTGGTCTTGATCTTCATTGAGATCAACGTGGTTGGCATGAACACGACCATAAGACTTGGCCTTGTTGCTGCGGGGCTAGTTGCTTCCATGGCCAGTTGCTGGAAGGGCCAGTTGATTCTGGTTCTGGTTGCATTCTCTAGCACGGTGTCCTGGTTGACCACACCTGAAGCACAAGCCATTATTGGGAGTGGGAACAGGAGCTTGGGATGGTGGAGCTGGAAGTCTTGACTGCCTAGATGGTGGTGGAGGCAGACGAGGTGCAGCATAGGTCTGCCTTGGGGCAGATGCATTTGGACGGTACATGCTGTTCGGGATCCATATCTTACGCTTCTGTGAGGGCGGGCCCAAAGATGAGCCCGCGTCACGGTTGCGCCTGTGAGAGCTCTGGTATTCCTGCAGACCAGTTTCGACATTGATGGCCTTGTTCACCAGGGTGGCGAAATCAGCAAAGTCATGCACTAGAAGTGCGAGCTTGATATCAGCTTGAAGGCCATCACGGAACTTCTCCTGTCTGCGTGCATCAGTTGCAATGTCCTCTTCAGCATAGCGAGACAAGTCCAGAAACTCCCGCTGATAAGCTTCAACAGTTTTGTTGCCTTGGGTGAGGTTGCGGAACTCACGCTTCTTCCGGTCCATGACTCCCTGAGGAATGAAGCGGGCACGGAAAGCTGCTTGGAAGTCTGGCCAGGTGATGATTGTTCCAGCTGGCAAAGTACGCGTGTGGCTGTCCCACCATTGAGCTGCGGGTCCCTTCAGAAAGAAGGAAGCAAAGTTGACATAGCTGGCAGGGGCTACATCGGCAGACTCCATCTCATAGGTGATGTCACGGAGCCAGTCATCAGCATCCAAAGGCTGAGTTGAGCTGCGGTAGACAGTTGGATTGAGGCGCATGAAATCCTGTAGAGTTACTGGGGTTGGTTGCTGGTCCATATTGGGGCGAGGAAACTGAGCCATCATATTTTCCATGAATTGGCGGTTCAGTTCGAACTGTTGGATCATACCAGCCATGTACTCAGGTGGTGGTGGGGCATTGCCACCACTACCACGACCACCTGGTCTAACCATCCTGCTAATATATAACAGGGGTAGTTCAGCATTGAGAAATTTGCAAAGACAAGAATCATTCATGATGAAACATGCATAATGAAAGGAGCACGATAGCTACTACATAGTAGTCGGCATAACTTACAAAAGGGGTCATGCATAGGGTTTAGTACACAGAGTTCAGTACATAGACTAAAACAACATAGGCGGCACAAAGGCTTGCGGCGAATGCATCTAACACTAACAAGCAAGCCTACATCAGTCCCAAGAGGAACTGTGGAGGTAATCGTAGCCCGACAGCTGGTAGTGAGGCAACGGATAGCCCTCCACGTCAGCAGACTGGGGGCCGCGGATACTCAGGTGTAGAGCCCGACGCTCAGGTGGCAGAAGAGGACCAAGTGCGGGAAAGTAGCCTCCCACCTCTGGCCAACCGACACCGTGGGGCATCATAGTCCTGGCTGGGTAGATCGCAGTACGCGGTAGCTGTCCAGATCAGACAAAGGGGTGCAGCAGCGTCAGAGCACGGTAAAGGTGCTGACGGGTGTTGTACATCTCGTGGCGAAGAGCTCGGTTAGCTCGATCCAGCCCATCAACATGCAGAACCAGGTTCTGATGGTAGAAGGGCTCTCGGGTGATAGTGGAGTAGGCAGCAGTATAGTATCCCTCCGCACCAACATCAGATGCGATAGCAATGTGCCTGAAAGGGGAGGTGTTCAACTCCCGATACTCTCCACGAAGGCGTGTCAGAGCAGCATAAGCAGCATCGTGGACAGCCATATCGATGGTCACACCAACACCATGAGCGGTGTGCAGCAGAGTAGTGGAGTCATACTCCCACGAGTAGAGGTGGAAGATGGCACGGTACTGCTCCTGGTTAAAGTCCTGGTACTCCTTGTAGACGGTGTACTCAGGGTGCCAGCGATAACCCAGATAGGTCATCATTTTAGCTAGCACAACAGGTGATCCCGAGGCACCAATGGCCGTCGTGTGGCGCACGACCTGCCTCGTGGGTTCCATCTGAAAGCAAAGACGTTTCAAAGGAGTCAAATGACAGTGTGTGAATTGTTCAAAATACTATTCTAAGAAACAACTATGGCTTATCCAACTTTGGGGTGAATGCGGTCACGGGATCCTAGTGTTAGAGTTAGTAAATTCGTTTAACCCGAGTAGAAGAGAGTTCAGAGTCCCAGAGTAAAGGTCGAGGAGTAAAAGATCCTAGTACCACCCAATGGCGACGTGGGCCCGTAAGACACACAGCCATGTTATTAAAAGTTTTGTAATGTCTAGACTCGACTTCGGCCAAGGAGTGTGGAAAGGGGGATTCCTACAGGCAGTCGGCTCTAATACCAACTTGTGACGCCCCCGATTTGACCGTACACTAATCATGCACGCAAATGTGTACGATCAAGATCAGGGACTCACGGGAAGATATCACAACACAACTCTAAAACATAAATAAGTCATACAAGCATCATAATACAAGCTAGGGGCCTCGAGGGCTCGAATACAAGTGCTCGATCACAGACGAGTCAGCGGAAGCAACAATATCTGAGTACAGACATAAGTTAAACAAGTTTGCCTTAAGAAGGCTAGCACAAACTGGGATACAGATCGAACGAGGCACATGCCTCCTGCCTGGGATCCTCCTAACTACTCCTGGTCGTCGTCAGCGGCCTGCACGTAGTAGTAGGCACCTCCAGTGTCGTAGGAGTCGTCGTCGACGGTGGCGTCTGGCTCCTGGGCTCCAGCATCTGGTTGCGACAACCAGGTAGAAAGGAAAGGGGGAAAAAGAGGGGGAAAGGCAACCGTGAGTACTCATCCAAAGTACTCGCAAGCAAGGAGCTACACTACATATGCATGGGTATATGTGTAAAGGGGCATATCAGTGGACTGAACTGCAGAATGCCAGAATAAGAGGGGGATAGCTAATCCCGTCGAAGACTACGCTTCTGGCCATCTCCATCTTGCAGCATGTAGAAGAGAGTAGATTGAAGTCCTCCAAGTAGCATCGCATAGCATAATCCTACCCGGCGATCCCCTCCTCGTCGCCCTATTAGAGAGCGATCACCGGGTTGTATCTGGCACTTGGAAGGGTGTATTTTATTCAGTAACCGGTTCTAGTTGTCATAAGGTCAAGGTACAACTCCGGGTCGTCCTTTTACCGAGGGACACGGCTATTCGAATAGATAAACTTCCCTGCAGGGGTGCACCACATAACCCAACACGCTCGATCCCATTTGGCCGGACACACTTTTCTGGGTCATGCCCGGCCTCGGAAGATCAACACGTCGCAGCCCCACCTAAGCAGAACAGAGAGGTCAGCACGCCGGTCTAAATCCTATGCGCAGGGGTCTGGGCCCATCGCCCATTGCACACCTGCATGTTGCGAACGCGACCGGAAGCAGACCTAGCCTAGTGGCGTTCCAGTCCAATCCGGCGCGCGCCACTCAGTCGCTGACGTCACGAAGGCTTCGGCTGATACCACGACGCCGGGATACCCATAACTACTCCCGCGTAGATGGTTAGTGCGTATAGACCAAATGGCCAGACTCAGATCAAATACCAAGAACTCGTTAAGCGTGTTATGTCGAAGTAACCGCGGACGCCGTCCAGGGCCAGGCCCACCTCTCGCCTAGGTGGTCTCAACCTGCCCTGTCGCTCCGCCACAAAGATCCACTTGCGAGTACTCTTACGAGCCGACCCGACTTTAGTCATCACATGTGTCATGTATATAGTATAAAGTATATACCCGTGATCACCGCCCAGGTGATCACGGCCCGATAGTATAGCACAGCAGACGGACAAGAATGTAGGGCCACTGATGGAAAACTAGCATCCTATACTAAGCATGTAGGATTGCAGGTAAAGGTAACAACAGTAGTAGCAAGGATAGGCTATGCATCAGAATAGGATATCGGAAAGCAGTAACATACTACACTACTCTAATGCAAGCAGTATAGAGAAGAATAGGCGATATCTGGTGATCAGGGGGGGCTTGCCTGGTTGCTCTGGCAAGTACGAGGGGTCGTCAACTCCGTAGTCGAACTGGGCAGCAGCAGTGTCGGTCTCGTAGTCTACCGGAGAGAAGAGGGGGAAGAAACAGTAAATACAATGCAAACATAAGCATGACGATGCGTGACATGACAATGAGCAGTGCTAGGTGTGTCCTAACGCGACAGTAGGTGGTACCGGCGAAGGGGGGGAACATCCGGGAAAGTATTCCCGCCGTTTTTATGTTTTCGAACAGACGGACCGGAGAGGGAAAGTTGCGAGTTCGATAGGTTAGGGATGTGTGGTGGACGAACGGGCTGCGTATCCGGATTCGTCTCGTCGTTCTGAGCAAATTTCATGTTGAAAATAATTTAATCCGAGTTACGGATTAAAAGATATGATTTTCTAAAGATTTTAATAATTTCTGGAATTTAATTAATTATTTAATTTAATTCAAAATTTGGATTTATGACATCAGCATGATGTCATGCTGACGTCAGCAGTCAACGTTGACCGTTGACCTGGTCAACCTGACAGGTGGGTCCCACCTGTCAGGGGCTGTTAGCTAATTAACTACTGTTTAATTAAATTAACTAACTAATTAGATTAATTTAAACAGGATTAATTACCTTAATTAATTTAGATAATTAATTAAATTTATTTTTATTATTTTTTATTTTTATTATTTTTTTAATTCATTTTTTCTTAACGTTCTCTGGGCGCGAGGGCCCACCTGTCTGTGGCCCAAGCGGGTTCGGGCCCAGGGGCAGTGGCTCAGGGGGCGAGGCCCCACCTAGCAGTGGCCCAGGGGCCACAGGCGGGCGCGGGCGCGATGCGCGTGTGCGGCG
>NC_057802.1:32570292-32579996 GCF_018294505.1 Triticum aestivum
CGGCGGCGGAGCGATGTGGCGGCCTGCGATTGGCCGGGCGCGCGGCGGACGTTGTCCGGCCGGAGCGGACGCGTCCGGCGCGGCGCGGAGGGAGAGGGTTAGGGTTCGTCTGCAGTTTCGTTTTTCGGGATGCCCACATATAAATAGGTAGAGGGAGTTAGGAGGCTCCAAATGAGGTGCGGTTTTCACCCACACGATCGTGATCGAACGACCTAGAGCATGGAAGAGAGTTTGGTGGGTTTTGGGCTGGTTTTGGAGGGGTTTTTTGCTGGACACTCAAATGGACTTTGCGGATGCCCGGTTAACCGTTGGAGTACCAAACGACCTCCGAATGGAACGAAACTTGACCGGTAGACTCCGGGTGGTATATTAAGACCACTTGACAAGCCTCGGTCCATTCCGAGAAAGTTTGACACACGCACACGAAATAAAACTAGAGGGGTGCACCGGAGGAGATAGGAGCGCCGGATTGGAAAACGGACAACGGGAAAAATGCTCGGATGCATGAGACGAACACGTATGCGAATGCAATGCACATGATGACATGATATGAAAATGCATGACATGACAAAATACAAAACGAAAGACAAAACCCGACAACAGAGGGAAAAACATATCACATAGCAGGAAATGGCAAGAGTCGGAGTTACAAATATGGCAAGTTACATGCGGGGTGTTACAACACTCCACCACTACGAGAGGATCTCGTCCCGAGATCTAGGACTGAAAGAACTCCGGATATTCGGAACGGAGATGGTCCTCGCGTTCCCAGGTGGCTTCCCGGTCGGAATGGTGCGACCACTTCACTTTCAGGAATTTGATAGACTTGTTGCGAGTCTTGCGCTCAGTTTCTTCAAGAATAGCAACTGGGTGCTCATGATAAGACAAATCTTCCTGGAGGTCAATCTCTTCGAAGTTGATAGTGCGCTCAGGCGTCTTGAAGCACTTGCGGAGCTGTGACACGTGGAACACATCGTGCACGTTCGCGAAGTTGGAAGGAAGCTCAAGTTGATAGGCGAGGTCGCCTCTTTTGCCAATGATCTTGAAAGGACCCACGTATCTAGGGGCAAGCTTCCCTTTGATACCGAAGCGACGAGTGCCTTTCATTGGAGAGACGCAGAGGTAGACATGGTCTCCGATCTCGAAAGCCAAATCACGATGCTTACTATCATAGTAACTCTTCTGGCGCGATTGCGCGGCTTTGAGATTATCACGGATGACTTTACACATTTCTTCAGCTTCAGTGATTAAGTCATTGCCAACAAGTTGGCGTTCACCAGTCTCTGACCAATTGAGAGGAGTACGACACTTTCTGCCATAGAGAATCTCGAATGGGGCCTTGCCCGAACTCGCTTGGAAGCTATTGTTGTAGGAGAATTCAGCATATGGAAGACAATCTTCCCATTTCATGCCAAAGGAAATGACACAAGCCCTGAGCATATCTTCAAGAATTTGATTGACTCGCTGGACTTGGCCACTAGTTTGAGGATGAAAAGCTGTGCTGAAGCGAATATTAGTGCCCATGGCCTTCTTGAAGGAGTCCCAGAACTTAGAGGTGAAGATGCTTCCACGATCAGAAGAAATCAATTGTGGAATGCCGTGCAAGGAGACAATTCTGGAGGTGTAGAGCTCTGCCAGCTGAGCTGCTGTGATGGATTCTTTGATTGGAAGGAAATGAGCCACTTTAGAGAGCTTGTCGATGACAATAAAGATAGCATCATTTCCGCGCTTGGACTTGGGAAATCCAGTCACGAAGTCCATTTCGATATGATCAAACTTCCACTCTGGGATAGCAAGAGGTTGGAGGAGACCAGCTGGTCGTTGGTGTTCTGCTTTCACTCTTCGGCAGACATCACATTCATTCACGAATTGAGCAATTTCTCGCTTCATTCGAGTCCACCAATACGACTGCTTGAGGTCATGATACATCTTCGTACTTCCAGGATGAATGGAAAGGAGAGAATTGTGCGCCTCATTCATTATGACTTTCCTTAGACCACCTTTCGGAACCACAATCCGGTCCTCGAAGAACAAAGTGTCTCTGTCATCAATGCGATAGCACTTGTATTTGGA
Organism: Triticum aestivum; assembly: GCF_018294505.1. NCBI lineage: Eukaryota > Viridiplantae > Streptophyta > Magnoliopsida > Poales > Poaceae > Triticum > Triticum aestivum. The sequence goes on from NC_057802.1 coordinate 32,572,366, forward strand.
AAGACCCTTGTCGATACCACGTTTCACCTTCTTCACCATGGCATCAAGGAGTTGTGCCTCACGAATTTGATCTTCCAAAGTAGGAGAGACTATGAGGTTGGCAAGAAAGCCTTGAGGAACAACTTGGAGATTCAGCTTGCGGAAAGCTTCACAAAGATCCGGCTGGAAAGGCTTGATAATTAAGCTGTTGCAATAAGCTTTCCTGCTTAAAGCATCTGCAATGACATTTGCTTTGCCTGGACTATATTCAATACTCGGATTGTACTCTTGAATCATTTCGACCCATCGAGTCTGCCTGAGGTTGAGGTTGGGCTGAGTGAAGATATACTTGAGACTCTTGTGATCGGTGAAAATGTCCACTTGTCTTCCCAACAAGAGATGTCTCCACGTAATCAATGCATGGACAACTGCCGCCAACTCAAGATCGTGAGTGGGGTAGTTCTTCTCGTTGGGCTTCAACTGCCGAGAGGTATAGGCCACAACTTTCTTCTCTTGCATTAACACAACACCGAGACCTTGGAGAGAAGCATCACAGAAAACTTCATACGGCTTGGATTCATCAGGAGGAGTCAAGACAGGAGCTGTGACTAGTTTCTCTTTGAGAGTGTTGAAAGCAACGTCACACTCAGGAGACCAGACATACTTCACATGCTTCTGTAGGAGGTTGGAATGAGGCTTTGCAATCTTGGAGAAATTCTCAACGAATCTTCGGCAATAGCTTGCAAGTCCCAGAAAACTGCGGAGCTGCTTGACATTTTGAGGAGGTTCCCAATCCACAACTGCGGACACCTTCTCAGGGTTAACAGCGATGCCCTTGGCAGAGATGATGTGACCAAGGAAAAGAACTTCATCGAGCCAAAACTCACATTTAGAGAACTTCGCATAGAATTGATACTCTCTGAGCTTGTCGAGCACCAATCGCAAATGTTTGGCATGATCCTGCTTATTCTTGGAGAAGACCAAGATATCATCGAGATACACCAGAACAAATTCATTGGTATAGGGGTTGAAGATGAAATTCATCATCCGAGAGAACACTGGAGGAGCATTGACAAGGCCAAAAGACACGACAGTATATTCATAAGAACCAAAGCTTGTTCTGAATGCTGTCTTAGGAATATCTTCTTCACGAATGCGAATCTGATGATAACCCATACGAAGGTCAAGCTTCGAGAATACTTTAGCACCTTTGAGTTGCTCAAATAGCTCATTGATGTTGGGAAGTGGATACTTGTTCTTGATTGTCTTCTTGTTCAATGGATGGTAGTCGACACAAAGTCGGTCCGTGCCATCCTTCTTCTTGACAAAAAGAACACCACAACCCCATGGAGAAGAACTCGGTCTGATCAAACCCAGACGTTCTTGTTCATCGAGCTGTTTCTTCAATTCCTTCAGCTCGTTGGGTCCAAGCTTGTATGGACGCTTGCAAACGGGTTCAGTACCAGGCTCTAGTTCGATAACGAACTCAACTGGCCGATGAGGAGGCATACCCGGAAGCTCTTCTGGAAAGACATCTTGATACTCGCAAACGACTGGAATTTGAGAGATGGCATTCAATTCGCCCTTCTCATTGAGAGAGAAAAACCAAATGGTTTCATCACGAGCAGCATAAATAATCACATCCTCAGACGAGTGTGTCAATTGAATTTCCCTGGCAGCACAATCAAGTTGAGCCTTGTGCTTAGAAAGCCAGTCCATCCCGAGAATAAGATCAATATCCGAGTCACCAAGAACAATTGGAGAAGACTGAAATTTATAGTCGCCTATCTTGATGGAAACATTCGGAACCATCGAGTTAGCTCTCATTGCCTTCCCCGGAGAAATAACACCCAATGGTTTATCCAGATAAGACCAGGAAAACTCATGCTTGGCAAAAAACGGTCTTGACATGAAACAAAGCGATGCACCAGTATCAAAAAGAACTTTTGCAGGAATATCATTAACTGAGAGATTACCCATTATCACATCAGTAGATTCCTCCGCTTGAGCTGCATTCATCATGTTCACCTTAGCAGACTTTGGATTATGCTTGACCACTGCATTGCTGGAAGATCTGACAGGAGGAAGAGGAGGAAGACGCCTCTGATTGAAGCACTTGTTAGCATAGTGACCTTTCTGCTGACATTTGTTGCAAGTCACCTCTGAGAGTGGACGGTGATAAGGAGCATTGGACTTTGGAGCTTCATTCTGAGACTTGTTCTGATAGCCAGAGTTGGAAGAGTTGGAAGAACCATGGCCACCTTTGCTCTTCTGCTGGTCAGGCTGACGAAACGGAGGAGGAGGAGGCAACCAGAACTTCTGTTGCTTAGCTGTCACAAGTGAGGAAGAAGAAGACTGAACTGCGTCTCTGACTCTCTTCTTAGAAGCCTCACACTTGAGCTGAGCAGCCTCTTGCTTCAGTGCCATATTGTAGAATTGATCAAAGTGAGTAGGCTCAACAAGAACGAGAGCTAACTGCAGATCCTCTTTAAGGCCACCTCTGAAGTGATAGATCATACTCTTCTCATCAGGAACGTCTTGTTTAGCGAAGCGAGCAAGTTTCTGAAACTGAATGTTGTATTGATACACAGATATGTTTCCTTGCTTGAGATTGCGGAACTCCTCACGCTTGCTCTCAACAACACTTTGTGGAATGTGGTGCGCTTTGAAGTCCCGACAGAAGTCAGTCCAAGTGATCACACGACCTCCTCTGGAATCTTTGTATTGCTGAAACTAATCAGCAGCTTGGTCCTTGAGCTGGAAAGAAGCGAACATGACAAAGTCCTCAGGCCTGACATTGCTACATTCAAAATGCTTGTTGATGTCCACGAGCCAATCATCGGCATCCGTGGCCTCGGCACAGTAGCTGAAAGACTTGGGCTGATTTGCGAGAAACTGGTTGAGAGTGGCGAAGTGAAACTGATTGTTGCCTTGACCTTGATTGCCTTGATTGCCTTGCCCTTGAGTACGTTCTTGCAAGAGTTGCAGAATCATCTGAGCATTGGCATTGGTGGCTGCCATGATTGCTTGCCATGCCTCCGGAGGTGGAGGTGGTGGCGGAGGGTTCGCTTGACTCCCTTCATTGCGATCCGGATTCTGACGCGTTGGCGGAGCCATCCTGAAGAGGGTGACATCCGTTAGCATCTTGATAGACAAATAGATAAGTAGAATCAACGGATAGAAATTGCAACATATAGTCTTCACAATAAACATTCGAACGAAGATGAACGAATGAATTCCGTAGTAAATCATCACACTTCCATAAGTTGAGAAGCCACTTGAAAAAGATATGGAATGAACATATGAATTCGAAGCAACTCGAATACCACAATACAAAATAAAACAAAGTATTGGCTTGCAGAATAAGCCGGAACAAACATATGATAGATATTTCGTCCGAAGTTTTCGTGGTGGGGCCCACACGGGCTCAATCGTACAACACCATCATGTACAAGGCTGTGTACATGACATACGAAGCGTCCCCGAGTCGGCAAAGCCATGGACTCTTTAAGACACAACGAGACCACTGTAAAATCAACCGTGGAAAGGCGGACCACTAGACGTCGAACCCCAATCTCATATCATGCGTCTGTCGGAAAGATATCCTAAGGCTACTTGAATTCCCACTTATAAACTCCCGAAACTTTCTGGTTATGCAATCTGGTGTAGGGGATACAGGGGACACAAAATATATCACCCAAACTAACAATCCCTAGATCCAGCTGTATCCATCCGTCAACACATAACCAAGAAACCTTCGGAAATCGTTTACCTCAACCTTCGAAAAACATCCGTTATACAAGTTATGGCAATACTCCCGAACTCCCGCCCCAGTACTGGGTGGCGTCGAGGTGATCTCACCAACAACTGCATAAAAGAGATTTCGATGTCGGCGAAACTCAGGTATTCCAGAACTGCAACGATAAAATTGTGACGACAACACCTCGGAGCTCAACTCCCCGGGACACTGCCACAACCCCTAAATGTCAGGAGGCACCAAGAACAATGTTCTCGTCACAATTCCATCAGAACGATTCCAAGATACCCGCGTGATCCTAAAATTTTTTTTAGTGAAATTTGAGGAGAGGATAGTCAAAACTTCTACGTCAGGAGACCTCACCAGAGCGACGAAGAGACTGAGGAGTAAAAAGAATCCTACTCTCCGATATATATAATCCTAAGACTCAAAACATTTTTGTTCTAGACTCAACAACGCGAGCGATTCGATCAAGCAGGGGGCTCCTAAGTCGGGGATGGCTCTGATTACCAACTTGTAACGCCCACGATGCGGCTATATCTCCCACGTGTCGAGGCACGACTTAGAGGCATAACCGCATAGTGGTTTTGTCGCAAGAAGGGTCATCTTCACACAATCCCATGTAATGAACAAGAATGGGATAAAGAGTTGGCTTACAATCGCCACTTCACACAATACATAAATATCATCATACATCATCCAAAATACAAGCATATAGACCGACTACGGTCAAAAACCAGATGAAAATAATACAACCCCAAATGCTAGATCCCCGATCGTCCCAACTGGGCTCCACTACTGATCATCAGGAAAAGACACATAGTAACGACCACGTTCCTCGTCGAACTCCCACTTGAGATCGACGCCATCATCTGCACTGGCATCGTCGGCACCTGCAACTGTTTTGGTAGAATCTGTGAGTCACGGGGACTCAGCAATCTCACACCCGCGAGATCAAGACTATTTAAGCTGGTAGGAAAAGATGGTGCAAAGAGGTGGAGCTGCAGCGGCAAAAGCATATATGGTGGCTAACTTGCGCAAATGAGAGCAAGAAGAGAAGCAACGGAACGGACGTCATCTAGCAATGGCCAAGAAGAGGTCCTGAATACCTACTTACGTCATGCATAACTCAGACCGTGTTCACTTCCCGGACTCCGCCGAGAAGACACCATCACGGCTACACACGCACTTGATGTATTTTAATTGGGTCAAGTGACAAGTTATCTACAACCGGACATTAACAAATTCCCATCTGCCTCATAACCACGGGCACGGCTTTCGAAAAATAATACCCTGCAGGGGTGTCCCAACTTAGCCCATCATAAGCTCTCACGGTCAACGAAGGATAAACCTTCTCCCAGAAAGACCCGATCAGTCTCGGAATCCCGGTTTACAAGACATCTCGACAATGGTAAAACAAGACCAGCAAAGCCGCCCGAATGTGCCGACAAATCCCGATAGGAGCTGCACATATCTCGTTCTCAGGGCACACCGGATAAGCGAAGCGTACAAGTACCAACATAACCCAAGTTGCCAGGGACGGTCCCGCACGGTGCTCTAGTTTGGACTAGCACTCAGAGGAACACTGGCCCGGGGGTTAAAATAAGATGACCCTCGGGCTCGCGAAAACCCGGGGGAAAAGGCTTAGGCGGCAAATGGTAAAACCAAAGTTGGGCCTTGCTGGAGGAGTTTTATTCAAGGCAAACTGTCAAGGGGGTCCCATAAATCACCCGACCGCGCAAGGAACACAAACTCAAGGAACATAATCCCGGTATAACAGTAACTAGGGCGGCAAGAGTGGAACAAAACACCAGGCATAAGGCCGAGCCTTCCACCCTTTACCAAATATATATAGATGCATTAATTAAATAAGAGATATTGTGAGATCCCAACATATCCATGTTCCGACATGGAACAAACTTCAACTTCACCTGCAACTAGCAACGCTATAAGAGGGGCTGAGCAAAAGCGGTAACTTAGCCAAACAACGGTTTGCTAGGACAGGATGGTTAGAGGCTGACATGGCTAAAATGGGAGACATGATATAGCAAAAGATAGGTAGCGAGCATGGCAATAGAGCGAACAACTAGCATAGCAAAGATAGAAGTGATTTCGAGGGGTGGTCATCTTGCCTGCAAGATTCTCAGAGTTGTCGAAAGCTTGATCCTCGTAAGCGTACTCGACAGGTTCCTCGTTCACGAACTCGTCTCCCGGCTCTACCCAAGACAAGAACACAAACAAACGGAACCAGAATCAACAACGAGAAATGCGCAAGCAACATGATGCAAAACATGTATGATATGCGAGATATGATATGCGATGCATATGCGTGCTCCGGAAGGAAAATGATGAACATGGCAGTAACTTGGCAAACCAAGCATGCCACTGGAAAGATGAGATGATTTCGGTCGAAATCGATATAAAGATCACCGGAATCGGATGCACGGTTTGCAAATGGCAAGCAAAACAAGAATGACACTAATCTGCGATAAACAGCAAGATAGCACTTAAAATGCAACAAGTAACAATACTACAGTACCCCAACATAGCAAAAAAGCACATGGAAGTAATCTACAGGAGATGCTTGACAAAAGATGAACACTGAGCTAGGGCTAGTTCACAACATATCAGGCTCAAACAATCATGGCAAAAGTGCAAAAGATTACAGGTTCACAGACTTGGTGAAAAACTGGACATGCCAGAAAACAGCATCAGGTAGCTATGTTCAGAGCACGAAATCAACATGCTACAGGAACTTAACATAGCAAAACAAGGCATGGCAGTGTTCTAATAAATGCACATGACAAAAGTCCCTTACTGACCATAAGCCAAAAAGGATCAGAAGATATGATGGCAAGCATGTAAACATAGCAGGTTTCATTATCAGGTTCCAGACTTAGCAGAAAACAGAGCATGGCAGAAATATTAATATGTAGGCCTCTTTGTGAGCTCGATGCACTCACTACAGAGCAATGCATGACAAACCAAGCATACCTACAGCAAGATAGCATGTTTATGAAGCTAACCATGGCAATAACAAATGCATAGCATGTATTGATCAACTACAATAAGCTCGGCAAAAATGCATATCATGTTAAGAATCTGCCAGAAATATTTTATAGCAAAAGTAGAGCAAGATTGAGTCATGCTAAGGCACTCCATAATTTCAAACAATTGCAGGAATGGATCAACTACAAATATATCTACAAAATATCCTTAATGAACATCTCCAAAATATGCATGGATCTCTCTGTAGCAGCAAGTTTACATGGCAACAAAATTACAGCAGACAAGGACTTGGAGAAATCACCAAGTCCCTGAAATCAGAAATATTACGGGGCCTACTTTGCATGCTTGTGCTAGTCACCACAGAGATCACAAAAATACATGGACTACACCACTGGAAAGATGGCATGGCATACTTCAAAACACATGTAGAGCTCATGCTCAAAAGATGCACAGATTAAATGATACAAAAATGACAAATCTCCAAGTTCCGTCAAGAACCAGAGAATAACAGCAACTAGCCCTCTTCCAACGAAGATTTGGGCATCAAGATGACCTCTAATGAACATGGTGCAATTGAACAAAATGAAGAGCATCACGAGGCGAAAAATTTGACATATTATACGCGCGAATCGGAGCTACATGAAAGAAGTTGTCGCATCGGGAACAGGAGCACTTGCTGAGAAAAATCTGAGACTTAAAAAAACGGTTCGCGAGGAAGTCAACGGGCACGTACAGATCGAGATCTCGCGACGGCTACAGGAGCTCGAGCTCGGCCTCGCCGATGGCTCCGGTGAGCTGCTCGCCAGCGGGAGGAAGGAGGGCGGCGCGAGGCCGGAGGAGGAGAGGACGGAGGCAGTCGCCGGCGGCGGCGGCCGAAGGCGAGGGC
>NC_057802.1:32580277-32624101 GCF_018294505.1 Triticum aestivum
GCCGGAGCGGACGCGTCCGGCGCGGCGCGGAGGGAGAGGGTTAGGGTTCGTCTGCAGTTTCGTTTTTCGGGATGCCCACATATAAATAGGTAGAGGGAGTTAGGAGGCTCCAAATGAGGTGCGGTTTTCGCCCACACGATCGTGATCGAACGACCTAGAGCATGGAAGAGAGTTTGGTGGGTTTTGGGCTGGTTTTGGAGGGGTTTTTTGCTGGACACGCAAACGGACTTTGCGGATGCCCGGTTAACCGTTGGAGTACCAAACGACCTCCGAATGGAACGAAACTTGACCGGTAGACTCCGGGTGGTATATTTAGACCACTTGACAAGCCTCGGTCCATTCCGAGAAAGTTTGACACACGCACACGAAATAAAACTAGAGGGGTGCACCGGAGGAGATAGAAGCGCCGGATTGGAAAACGGACAACGGGGAAAATGCTCGGATGCATGAGACGAACACGTATGCGAATGCAATGCACATGATAACATGATATGAAAATGCATGACATGACAAAATACAAAACGAAAGACAAAACCCGACAACAGAGGGAAAAACATATCACATAGCCGGAAATGGCAAGAGTCGGAGTTACAAATATGGCAAGTTACATGCGGGGTGTTACAAGAGGTCTGCATCTTTGCTGGTCCGGGTATGCCTCCGACTCTCATGAATCTGTCGCTTCAAAAGAAATTGAGGATCTTGATAAGCTAAAGGATGTGAAAATCTTACTTTCCAGGTTACCCTTCAGATTTTTTGTCTCGGCAAAGGCTCGTAGTCGGAGGAAATTATAGTTAACTCTTCAATCACTTCATGACTCGCTCCGGTGTCCTCCTGCTGATAATTCGTGTCAATAAGATGGTTAAAAAAGGAGCCTAAAGAGTCAAGAGCTACCTCTGACTCGGAGGTATCGTCCAGATGAAGCAGGTCCGAGGCGCTAGGTTTATTCCCCTTCTTACGGGCAGCGGCTTTCCTGGTGGCTTTGTTGGCCTTTCTGGCTTTCTTTGCAGCAGCATGGTCATATTTGACTTTCCAAATTTTATCATTAGCCTGTAAAATACAACAAAGGTTTTTGAATTAAGACGAAATCGTTAGAATGGAAGGTGAGGTGTTCAGGTCAATGGTTTACCGCTGGAGCCGGGTTAGCCTTGCAGAAAGGACTTAAGCCTATTCTCCCGCAATCTGCCAGGCTCTCGTTCAGAAGAGACTTGGTCATGTCATCAATGATGTCCTCAGGTATGTCGTCAGGACTGTGCCGAAGAGGATCATCCTTCTGGCCCGTGTAATCGCACATCAAGCCAGGGCGGCGGCTTAAAGGAATCACCCGCCAGGCAATCCAAACCCGGACCAAATCAATGCCGTTTAGGTCGTTCCCCAGAAGAGCTTTGATCTTGTTTATGGTGGGGGTAAGTGTTTGACGTTCAGCCGTAGATAATTTATCTGGTAAGGGGTGATTTGACTCCAGACGTAGGGCGCGGAAGCTGGGCAGAGGGTTCTCGTTAGCCGGAGAAGTGTCTTGGCAGTAGAACCATGCCTGGTTCCAATCTTTCAGGTGACTTGGCGGCTCAGCAGAAGGGAAGAGACAGTCTCTACGTCGCTGGATTGAGATTCTGCCAAGTTCCAAGCTGGGCCCATGGGCACATTCGTTTTGGCGGTTCAGATAGAATAACTCTCTAAAGAGTAGCAAGCTGGGTTCTTCTCCAAGGTACACCTCACAGAACACTTGGAAGTTGCAGATCTTTGACACGGAATTGGGTCCGATGTCTTGAGGTCGCAGGTCGAAAAAGTGCAGGACATCTCTGAAGAATTTTGAGCCGGGAGGAGCAAAGCCCCGGTTCATGTGATCAGTAAATATGACAACTTCCCCATCCTTGGGTTGAGGCCTCTCTTCTGACGGGTCAGGAGCACGATAGGACATGACCTCTTTCTTTGGCAGGTAACCCGTTTTCACAAAATCAGCTAAGATGCTATCAGTGACGTTGGATCTAACCCAGTTGCATGTGACGGGTGCTTTGGGAGCCTTGGGCGGCATTGTGAAGGATGGAAGCCTATGACAAAATAAAATTTCCGGTTCAACTTTAAGCCGGCGAAAATATTTCAGTTCATATTCAAGGTGGCGGCTTACGAAGGGGCCTAATGATATATGGCTAATTGTGTCAGATTGTTTAAACCGCCATGGGCATCATAAACAATTAAGTTATTCAAATCCGCTATGAGTAACCCGGACTATTCATTGAGCATTGCCTTTATAAGCCGGCGATAAGAGCCGTCATGACTAACAGATGCAGTTTTTGCCTAAGTGTTGCACAAACAAGTTTCACAAACTGGAGCTATTATTTTGGATCAAACGGTCGTGTAGAAAAGAAAATTTTCTAGAACTAAAAAACTGGTACAGATGAGTTCATAAGCTCCAATGAGGTCTTTTTGCAAGCGAAAGGGATCTGCTAGTATTGAAAAAGGACGCGAAACAACTACCGCAGGAGTTCTGTACTGCTTTTTGGATCAAAAGAAACCGCGATGGAAGAACTATGAAGAAACCGAGATGAACTACGAAGAACACGGAAGAAATGCGGAACCCTAATGCGGATCTGACATTCGAGAAGAGGAAGACTTACAGTTGCAGATTCACTGCGGAGAGTCGCCGCCGTTCTCTGGACTAGCTCAGGTTGATGCAGCGGCCGAGGCTGAGGAAGACGAGATGTGCGGCGGCGGCGGCGGAGCTCGGGTTCTGAGGCGTCGAGAGGAGGAAGACGATGGAAAGGGAAGAATGAGAAAGGACCCGGCCGGGCCTATTTGTAAGGGAAGGCTGATAAGTGGGCGCGAGAAACGAGGAGGCTAAGAGCATGATTATCCAGCTACAGAGGCGCCTCGGTTTTCGGGACGGTTATTAAGATAAGGATCCGTTGAGATACGTTGGGCAGAACGTGCATTAATGGCGGATGACGTCACGGCGGGTTACCAAGAATCCAGGAGATGACGTCACGGCGGGTTATAACCTTTGCGCAAACAGAAGCCAGAAGATTTTTTCTGAAGGTATTGAAGATTGACATGAACCGGTTCAAATCAATCTGGGGCCTAATGTTGGGGATATAGCTACTGGTGTAACCCGCCCAGGATGGGCCGGGTTACGTTGCGACGACTCATCATTCAAAAGCCCAAGGACAGGTTGAAGATGGCGTTGCAGTAAGGACCTAAGGCCCATAGGTGACTTGAGGCCTGTAGTGATAAACCGCCGTTATGGCATGACTTGTATTATAAGGCAAGAATAGTTAAGAGTCCGAGCCGGACACTGTTTATGAGCCGGCCGGGACACTGAGAGCCGCTGGGCGTTAACCTCTCTATATAAAGGGACGACCCAGCGGCGGTTCTGGACAAGTAACATCAAATCGGTAGCCAGGCATAGCGGATTCGCTCCCTGGTCATCGAAACCCTAGTAATTCCACCTCAACTGGAGTAGGCTTTTACCTTCACCGTAAGGGGCCGAACCAGTATAACCCTCGTGTCCTTTGTCCCGCTTTAACCCCTTTAAGCTTCCTAGTTGCGATGGCTCCACGACTAAGTCCTTTCACAAGGGCATCTGCCGTGACTATTCCACACAAGTTGGCTATCACAAAAGCATAAGGTGGTCGCATTATCATCCTATGAAGCGGAGTATATTGCAGTTGCTGTTGGAAATATGCCCTAGAAGCAATAATAAATTGGTTATTATTATATTTCCTTGTTCATGATAATCGTTTATTATCCATGCTAGAATTGTATTGATAGGAAACTCAGATACATGTGTGGATACATAGACAACACCATGTCCCTAGTAAGCCTCTAGTTGACTAGCTCGTTGATCAATAGATGGTTACGGTTTCCTGACCATGGACATTGGATGTCGTTGATAACAGGATCACATCATTAGGAGAATGATGTGATGGACAAGACCCAATCCTAAGCCTAGCACAAGATCGTGTAGTTCGTTTGCTCAAAGCTTTTCTAATGTCAAGTATCATTTCCTTAGACCATGAGATTGTGCAATTCCCGGATACCGTAGGAATGCTTTGGGTGTACCAAACGTCACAACGTAACTGGGTGGCTATAAAGGTGCACTACAGGTATCTCCGAAAGTGTCTGTTGGGTTGGCACGAATCGAGACTAGGATTTGTCACTCCGTGTAAACGGAGAGGTATCTCTGGGCCCACTCGGCAGGACATCATCATAATGTGCACAATGTGACCAAGGAGTTGATCACGGGATGATGTGAGTTACGGAACGAGTAAAGAGACTTGCCGGTAACGAGATTGAACAAGGTATCGGGATACCGACGATCGAATCTCGGGCAAGTAACATACCGATAGACAAAGGGAATTGAATAGGGGATTGATTGAATCCCTGACATCGTGGTTCATCCGATGAGATCATCGTGGAACATGTGGGAGCCAACATGGGTATCCAGATCCCGCTGTTGGTTATTGTCCGGAGAACGTCTCGGTCATGTCTGCATGGTTCCTGAACCCGTAGGGTCTACACACTTCAGGTTCGATGAGGCTAGGGTTATAAAGGAAGTTTGTATGTGGTTACCGAATGTTGTTCGGAGTCCCGGATGAGATCCCGGACATCACGAGGAGTTCCGGAATGGTCCGGAGGTAAAGATTTATATATGGGAAGTCCTGTTTTGGTCACCGGAAAAGTTTCGGGTGCTATCGGTAATGTACCGGGACCACCGGGAGGGTCCCGGGGGTCCACCAGGTGGGGCCACCAGCCTCAGAAGGCTGCGTGGGCCAAGTGTGGGAGGGGACCAGCTCCAGGTGGGCTGGTGCGCCCCCCACCAAGGCCCAAGGCGCAGGTAGAGTGGGAGGGGGGGGGGGCAAACCCTAGGTCCAGATGGGCCTTAAGGCCCACCCTAGGGGCGCCCCCCTCTCCTTCCTCCTTTTGGCCGCCACCCTAGATGGGTTTTGGGGCTGCTGCACCCCTTGGGGTGGGAACCGTAGAGGGGGCGCAGCCCCCTCCCCTCCCCCGATATATAGTTGAGGTCTAGGGGCTGCACAAGACATGAGTTGTTCTCTCCCAGGCGCAGCCATACCTCTCTCCCTCCTCTCCCGCGGTGCTTGGCGAAGCCCTGCAGGATTGCCACGCTCCTCCATCACCACCATGCCGTTGTGCTGCTGCTGGACGGAGTCTTCCCCAACCTCTCCCTCTCTCCTTGCTGGATCAAGGCGTGGGAGACGTCACCGGGCTGCACGTGTGTTGAACGCGGAGGCGCCGTGGTTCGGTGCTTAGATCAGAGTCAACCGCGGTCTGAATCGCTACGAGTACGACTCCTTCATCCGCGTTCAGTCGTTACTAGTCTTATCTTGATTCGGCGGCATCGTGGGATGAAGCAGCCCGGACCGACCTTACACGTACTCTTACGTGAGACAGGTTCCACCGACTGACATGCACTAGTTGCATAAGGTGGCTAGCGGGTGTCTGTCTCTCCCACTTCAGTCGGATCGGATTCGATGAAAAGGGTCCTTATGAAGGGTAAATAGAAATTGGCATATCACGTTGTGGCTTTTGCGTAGGTAAGAAACGTTCTTGCTAGAATCCCATAGCAGCCACGTAAAACATGCAACAACAATTAGAGGACGGCTAACTTGTTTTTGCAGGGTATGCTATGTGATGTGATATGGTCAAAAGAATAAGATGAATGATATATGTGATGTATGAGATTGATCATGTTCTTGTAATAGGAATCACGACTTACATGTCGATGAGTATGACAACCAGCAGGAGCCATAGGAGTTGTCTTAATTTATTGTATGACCTGCGTGTCATTGAAAACGCCATGTAATTACTTTACTTTATTGCTAACCGTTAGCCATAGTAGTAGAAGTAATAGTTGGCGAGACAACTTCATGAAGACACAATGATGGAGATCATGATGATGGAGATCATGGTGTCATGCCGGTGACGAAGGTGATCATGCCGCGCCTCGAAGATGGAGATCAGAGGCGCAAGATGATATTGGCCATATCACGTCACTTTATGATTTGAATGTGATGTTTGTCATGTTTACATCTTATTTGCTTAGAACGACGGTAGCATAAATAAGATGATCCCTCACTAAAATTTCAAGAGACGTGTTCCCCCTAACTGTGCACCGTTGCGAAGGTTCGTTGTTTCGAAGCACCACGTGATGATCGGGTGTGATAGATTCTAACGTTCGAGTACAACGGGTGTTGACGAGCCTAGCATGTACAGACATGGCCTCGGAACACATGCAAAACACTTCGGTTGACTTGACGAGCCTAGCATGTACATACATGGCCTCGGAACACAAGAGACCGAAAGGTCGAACATGAGTTGTATAGTAGATATGATCAACATGGAGATGTTCACCGATGATGACTAGTCCGTCTCACGTGATGATCGGACACGGCCTAGTTTGACTCGGATCATGTATCACTTAGATGACTAGACGCATGTCTATCTGAGTGGGAGTTCATTAATCGGATGAACTCAATTATCATGAACATAGTCAAAAGGTCTTTGCAAATTATGTCATAGCTTACGCTTTAGCTCTACTGTTTAAGATATGTTCCTAGAGAAAAATTTAGTTGAAAGTTGGTAGTAGCAATTATGCGGACTGGGTCCGTAAACTGAGGATTGTCCTCATTGCTGCACAGAAGGCTTATGTCCTTAATGCACCGCTCGGTGTGCTGAACCTCAGCGTCGTCTGTAGATGTTGCGAGACATCTGACATACACGTTTTGATGACTACGTGATAGTTCAGTGCGTAATGCTAACGGTTTAGAATTGTGGCACCAAAGACGTTTTGAAAACGTCGCAGAACATACGAGATGTTCTGAAGACTGAAATTGGGATTTTAGACTAGTGCCCACGTCAAAATGTATGAGACCTCTGACAAGTTTCTTAAGCCTGCAGACTAAGGGAGAAAAGCTCAATCGTTGAGCATGTGCTCAGATTGTCTGAGTGCCACAATCGCTTGAATCGAGTGGGAGTTAATCTTCCAGATGAGATAGTGATGGTTCTCCATAGTCACTGCCACCAAGCTATTAGAGCTTCGTGATGAACTATAACACATCAGGGATAGATATGATGATCCTTGAGAAACTTGCGATGTTTGACACCGCAAAAGTAGAAATCAAGAAGGAGCATCAATTGTTGATGGTTAGTAAAACCACTAGTTTCTAGAAGGGCAAGGGCAAAAGGGATACTTCATGAAACAACAAATCATTTGTTGCTCTAGTGAAGAATCCCGAGGTTGAACCCAAACCCGAGACTAAGTGCTTCTGTAATGAGGGGAACGGTCACTGAAGCAGAACTACCCTAGATACTTGGTAGATGAGAAGGCAGGCAAGGTCGACAGAAGTATATTGGATATACATTATATGAATGTGTACTTTACTAGTATTCCTAGAAGCACCAGGGTATTAGATACCAGTTCGGTTGCTAAGTGTTAGTAACTCGAAATAAAAGCTGCGGAATAAACGGAGACTAGCTAAAGGTGAGATGACGATATGTGTTGGAAGTGTTTCCAAGGTTGATGTGATCAAGCATCGCATGCTCCCTCTACCATCGAGATTGGTGTTAAACCTAAATAATTGTTATTTGGTGTTTGCGTTGAGCATAAACATGATTGGATTATGTTTATCAAAATACGGTTATGCATTTAAGGAGAATAATGGTTACTCTGTTTATTTGAATAATACCTTCAATGGTCTTGCACCTAAAATGAATCTCGATCGCAGTGATACACATGTTCGTGCCAAAAGATATAAAATAGTAATGATAATACCACATACTTGTGGCACTGCCATTTGAGTCATATTGGTATAGAACGCATGAAGAAGCTCCATGTAGATGGATCTTTGGACTCACTCGTTTTTGAAAAGATTTAGACATGCGAACCATGTCTATTGGTATGAAGAAACTCCATGCAGATGGATCGTTTGGACTCACTTGATTTTGAATAACTTGAGACATGCAAATCATACCACATGGGCAAGATGACTGAAAGGCCTCGTTTTCAGTAAGATGGAACAGGAGAGCAACTTATTGGAAGTAATACATTTTGATGTATGCAGTCCAATGAGCGCTGAGGCATGCAGTGGATATCGTTATGTTCTTCCTTCACAGATGATTTGAGTAGATGCTGAGTGTATTTACTTGATGAAACACAAGTCTGAATTATTGAAAGGTTCAAGTAATTTCAGAGTGAAGTTGAAGATCGTCGTGACAAGAGGATAAAATGTCTGTGATATGATCATAGAGATGAGTATCTAAGTTGCGAGTTTGGCACACAATTAAGAAATTGTGGAAATTGTTTCACGACTAGTACCGCCTGGAACACCATATTGTGATGGTGCATCCGAACATCATAACTGCACCCTATTGGATATGGTGCATACCATGATGTCTCTTATCGAATTACAACTATCGTTTATGGGTTAGGCATTAGAGATAACCGCATTCACTTTAAAAGGGGCACCACGCAATTCCGTTGAGACGACACCGTTTAGAGAAACCTAAGTTGTCATTTCTTAAAAAGTTTGGGGCTGCGATGCTTATGTGAAAAAGTTTCAGGCTGATAAGCTCGAACCCAAAGCGGATACATGCATCTTCATAGAATACCCAAAACAGTTGGATATACCTCCTATTTCAGATCTGGAAGCAAAAGTAATTGCTTCTAGAAACGATTCCTTTCTCGAGGAAAAGTTTCTCTCGAAAGAATTGAGTGGGAGGATGGTGGAGACTTGATAAGGTTATTGAACCATGACTTCAACTAGTGTGTAGCAGGGCACAGGAAGTTGTTCCTGTGGCACCTACACCAATTGAAGTGGAAGCTTATGATAGTGATCATGAAACTTCGGATCAAGTCACTACCAAACCTCGTAGGACGACGAGGATGCGTGCTACTTCGGAGTGGTATGTGATCCTGTCTTGGAAGTCATGTTGCTAGACAACAATGAACCTACGAGCTATGGAGAAGCGATGGTGGGCCCATATTCCGACAAATGGTTAGAAGCCATGAAATCCGAGATAGGATCCATGTATCAGAACAAAGCATGGACTTTGGTGAACTTGCCCGATGATCGGCAAGCCATTGAGATAAATGGATCTTTAAGAAGAAGACGGACATGGACGGTAATGTTACTGTCTATGAAGCTCAACTTGTGGCATAGAGTATTTTCACAAGTTCAAGGAGTTGACTACGATGAGATTTTCTCATCCGTAGCGATGCTTAAGTCCATCGGAATCATGTTAGCATTAGCTGCATTTATGAAATCTGGCAGATGGATGTCAAAACAAGTTTCCTTACCAGTTTTCGTAAGGAAAGGTTGTATGTGATACAATCAGAAAGGTTTTGCCGATCCTAAGGATGCTAAAAGGTATGCTAGCTCCAGCGATCCGTCCATGGACTAGAGCAAGCATCTCGGAGTCAGAATATACGCTTTGATGGAGTGATCAAAGTTTTTGGGTTTATACAAAGTTTGTTAGAAACTTGTATTTACAATAAAGTGAGTGGGAGCGCTACAACATTTCTGATAAGTATATGTGAATGACATATTGTTGATCCGAAATGATGTAGAATTTCTGGAAAGCATAAAGGGTTGTTTGAAAGGAGTTTTTCAAAGGCAGACCTGGATAAAGCTGCTTACATATTGGGCATCAAGATCTATAGAGATAGATCAAGACGCTTGATGATACTTTCAAAGAACGCACACCTTGACATTATTTTGAAAGAGTTCAAAATAGATCAGCAAAGAAGGAGTTCTTGGCTGTGTTACAAGGTGTGAGTATTGAGTAAGACTCAAGACCTGACCACAGCAGAAGAGAGAGAAAGGACGAAGGTCGTCCCCTATGCTTTAGACGTAGGCTCTACAGTATGCTATGCTGTGTACCGCACATGAAGTATGCCTTGCCATGAGTTGGTCAAGGGGTACAATAGTGATCCGGGAATGGATCACATGACAGCGGTCGAACTTATCCTTAGTATCTAGTGGACTAAGGAATTTTCTCGATTATGGAGGTGAAAAGGAGTTCGTCGTAAAGGGTTACGTCGATGCGAACTTTGACACTAATCCGGATGACTCTGAGTAGTAAACCGGATTCGTATAGTAGAGCAGTTATTTGAAATGGCTCCAAGTAGCGCGTGGTAGCATCCACAAGATGACATAGATATTCGTAAAGCACACACGGATCTGAAAGGTTCAGACCCGTCGACTAATAACCTCTCTCACAAGCATAACATGATCAAACCAGAACTCATTGAGTGTTAATCACATAGTGATGTGAACTAGATTGTTGACTCTAGTAAACTCTTTGGATGTTGGTCACATGGTGATGTGACCTGTGAGTGTTAATCACATGGTGATGTGAACTAGATTATTGACTCTAGTGCAAGTGGGAGACTGTTGAAAATATGCCCTAGAGGCAATAATAAATTGGTTATTATTATATTTCCTTGTTCATGATAATCGTTTATTATCCTTGCTAGAATTGTATTGATAGGAAACTCAGATACATGTGTGGATACATAGACAACACCATGTCCCTAGTAAGCCTCTAGTTGACTAGCTCGTTGATCAATAGATGGTTACGGTTTTCTGACCATGGACATTGGATGTCATTGATAACGGGATCACATCATTAGGAGAATAATGTGATGGACAAGACCCAATCCTAAGCCTAGCACAAGATCGCGTAGTTCGTTTGCTCAGAGCTTTTCTAATGTCAAGTATCATTTCCTTAGACCATGAGATTGTGCAATTCCCGGATACCGTAGGAATGCTTTGGGTGTACCAAACGTCACAACGTAACTGGGTGGCTATAAAGGTGCACTACAGGTATCTCCGAAAGTGTCTGTTGGGTTGGCACGAATCGAGACTGGGATTTGTCACTCCGTGTAAACGGAGAGGTATCTCTGGGCCCACTCGGTAGGACATCATCATAATGTGCACAATGTGACCAAGGAGTTGATCACGGGATGATGTGAGTTACGGAACGAGTAAAGAGACTTGCCGGTAACAAGATTGAACAAGGTATCGGGATACCGACGATCGAATCTCGGGCAAGTAACATACCGATAGACAAAGGGAATTGAATACGGGATTGATTGAATCCCCGACATCGTGGTTCATCCGATGAGATCATCGTGGAACATGTGGGAGCCAACATGGGTATCCAGATCCCGCTGTTGGTTATTGGCCGGAGAACGTCTCGGTCATGTCTGCATGGTTCCTGAACCCATAGGGTCTACACACTTAAGGTTCGATGACGCTAGGGTTATAAAGGAAGTTTGTATGTGGTTACCGAATGTTGTTCGGAGTCCCGGATGAGATCCCGGACGTCACGAGGAGTTCCGGAATGGTCCGTAGGTAAAGATTTATATATGGGAAGTCCTGTTTTGGTCACCGGAAAAGTTTCGGGTGCTATCGGTAATGTACCGGGACCACCGAGAGGGTCCCGGGGGTCCACCAGGTGGGGCCACCAGCCTCAGAAGGCTGCGTGGGCCAAGTGTGGGAGGGACCAGCTCCAGCTGGGCTGGTGCGCCCCCCACCAAGGCCCAAGGCGCAGGGAGAGTGGGAGGGGGGCAAACCCTAGGTCCAGATGGGCCTTAAGGCCCACCCTAGGGGCGCCCCCCTCTCCTTCCCCCTTTTGGCCGCCACCCTAGATGGGTTTTGGGGCTGCCGCACCCCTTGGGGTGGGAACCCTAGAGGGGGCGCAGCCCCCTCCCCTTCCCCTATATATAGTTGAGGTCTAGGGGCTGCACAAGACATGAGTTGTTCTCTCCCAGGCGCAGCCATACCTCTCTCCCTCCTCCTCTCCCGCGGTGCTTGGCGAAGCCCTGCAGGATTGCCACGCTCCTCCATCACCACCATGCCATTGTGCTGCTGTTGGATGGAGTCTTCCCCAACCTCTCCCTCTCTCCTTGCTGGATCAAGGCGTGGGAGACGTCACCGGGCTGCACGTGTGGTTAACGCGGAGGCACCGTGGTTCGGCGCTTAGATTGGAATCAACCGCGATCTGAATCGCTACGAGTACGACTCCTTCATCCGCGTTCTTGCAACGCTTCCGCATCGCGATCTACAAGGGTATGTAGATGCACTCCCCTTCCCCTCGTTGCTAGATTACTCCATAGATTGATCTTGGTGATGCGTAGAAAATTTTGAATTTCTGCTACGTTCCCCAACAGTTGCAACCGCCGAAGGTCAAGGTGTGTGGTTAGAAATGCTACTCGGTGACCTCACTGACAAGGAACCGGAAGGAGTGGTGCTCTATGTTGACAACAAGTCCACGATTGCTCTATGTAAGAATCCAGTGCATGATGATAGAAGTAAGCACATTGATATAAGGTATCACTACATACGAGACTACAAACGAGATTGCGTGGAAGAAGGCAACATTGAAGTCAACTACATTTGCATCGATGACCAGCTTGCAGATATCCTGACCAAGTCTTTGGGACAATAGAAGTTCATAGAGATGCGAGGAAAGATCGGCGTTCAAGCTGTGAAGCGAGGACATCGTGTTTAGGGGGACGACTGTTGGAATTAACCACGTTGTCGTGTCCGGGATGGATACGTTCAGTCATCCGAGTAGGTTTTGGGTTAGCTAGCTTTGTACTAGTATAAATATAGTTGTATCCTATGCCTGTAATCAGATCAATCAAAGCAATAAAAAACACAGGACCGACACGGCCCTGTTGGCCATCAACTCGCCGTGTACTAGCGTAGAATCGATCCAGCTGCTTAAGGCGTTAGCTTCGAGCATACGCGTGCGTCTCGCCGGATTGTCTCTTGTGTGCCTGGTTAGCTACGGCTGCTGCCTGCGTACGCGTCTTCGCGGAAAGTACTCGTCGGAGGGACCAAAGCCAACAATGTCAGAATAGAATAGTCCTGCCATCTTCCACAGGTTGCGAAAGAGTCCCACGCCAATCCCAGTCATGGAGGTTGTGTTGAGTTGAAGATTTTTTTTGCAGACACTTGAGCAAAAGGCAATCACGCATTCTGTGCACAGAGATTAATCACTCGAGTCTTCCTTCACACTTGCGTTTGCACACCTCTAGTCCCCAGGCCGCAAGAGAGAGGGTCCTTCTCAGTGACAGTTAATACAAACAGTGAACAGGTTGAACAAGTCCAGGATATTTCCTTGCAGAGGTGGAAGAACAAGCACGTCCAGTTTGGCGTGTACTACACAGTTTGGTCTCATGCACATTAACGATCCAGCGACCAGCATGTGGTGACCGCGCGCTGGATCCTCACGTCCATATAGCTCGGCCAATGCAAGTGGGTGCGACGACCCGAGGTCGTCGTTGCCGTGGCCCGTGGCCGTGGGTTCCTACGGCTTCCTACTACGTCTTCAGTTCAACAATCATATATACATGGGTCCTCTTCTTCCTTTCTTAGAGCAGCAGACAATGTGCACTAGCCACTAGGCCACCTCTTCGTCTTTTCTGCATTTCGTCCATGGCCATGATTTCCCTCCACGTATTACTCGGCCTTCTCCTCCTCTTGCACGTCGCTCCTCCAAGCTCCTCTGACGATACTCTCGCGGCTGGTCAGGTGCTCACCGTCGGGGACAAGCTCGTCTCAGCAAACGGCAGGTTCGCGCTCGGCTTCTTCAACTGGTTCCAGGTCCAGCCACCGAGCAACATTGACATTAGTAAGTCCAACAGCACCACCTTCCTCGTCTCCAACTGGTACCTTGGCATATGGTTCAACAAGATACCAGTTTTCACCACCGTGTGGGTTGCAAACAGGGACATTGACCCCAAGCCCAACCTAACACAGCTCAAAATATCAAGCGATGGCAACCTTGTCATCATACACCAGGGTGGTGTACTCTGGTCCGCTCTTGCTGTAAACAAGAATAGGACACAAACCTGCAGCATAAACACCACCAGTGCAATCCTCATGGATAGTGCAAACCTAATCCTTACATCGTTATCTGGCCAAGTGCTGTGGGAAAGCTTCGACTACCCAACAGATGTTGTGCTCCCTGGCGCCAAATTTGGCTGGAACAAGCTCACCCGTTTGAACCGTCGGGCAATCTCGAGAAAGAGCACCGTTGATCCGGGGCTTGGCTCGTATAGCATCGAGCTAGAAACCAATGGCAAAGGGATAGTCCTCAAGCGCCGTAAACCCTCGGTAGTGTATCGGATTTATGCGCCTGAAAGTTCAGAGATATTGAAACTTTTACCAAGAATCCAAAAGATTCTACAATTGGACCCACGAACAAATGGTTTGATTGTCCCAAATTATACCAATAACCCAGAAGAGGAGTACTATATTTACACCTCGCCAGATGAATCATCCTCCTCATTTCTCTCGCTAGACATCTCTAGTCAGATCAAGCTTAATATCTGGTCACAAGCCAATCAATCTTGGCAAGCTGTATTTGCCGACCCTGTTGATGTCTGCACCCCAGCTGCAACCTGCGGACCTTTCACGGTATGCGACGCCAATGCGCTATCACCATGTGACTGCATGGAGAGTTTCTCTAAGAAGTCACCCTGGCACTGGGAGTTTGGTGATCGAACACATGGGTGCATCAGAAATACACCGCTATATTGCACCAGTGGCAAGAACACGACAACTTCGACAGACATGTTCCACCCAATTGCTAAAGTTACATTGCCCTACAACTCGCAAAGTGTAAACCTTGCTACCACTCGTAGTAAGTGTGAGGAATCTTGTCTCAGCTCATGCTCCTGCACGGCTTATTCCTATAGCAATAGCAATTGCTCTGTCTGGCATGGGAAACTGCTTGGTGTATGTCTCAGTGATGGCCTTGAAATTAGTTCTGAAGATGTTCTTTACCTGCGCCTTGCTGCCAAAGATATGCCAAGTTTGGGAAAAGACAAAAGAAAACCAAATGTTGGAGTTGTTACTGCTGCAAGCATTAGTTGTTTTGGGTTACTAATGCTCCTGATGTTGCTAGTGATTTGGAGAAAAAAACTTAGGTGGTCCAGTTCGCCATTTTACGGCAGTCAAGGCCCTAGTGGGATTATCGCATTTACATACACTGATTTAGCTCGTGCTACTAAAAACTTCTCTGAAAAGATAGGAACGGGTGGTTTTGGTTCTGTATACAAGGGAATGTTAAATGACTCAACTACTATTGCAGTGAAAAGGCTTGATGGTACCCGCCAGGGAGAGAAGCAATTCAGAGCCGAGGTGAGCTCAATTGGACTGATCCAACATATCAACCTGGTGAATTGATTGGTTTCTGCTGCCAAGGAGATAACAGGTTGCTTGTGTACGAACACATGTCAAATGGATCTCTTGATTGTCATATATTTAAAAGTGGTGACGTTGTCCTAAATTGGGAAACAAGGTACCAGATAGTCCTCGGAATTGCTAAAGGCTTGTCCTACTTGCATCAGAGTTGCCGCGAGTGCATCATACACTGTGATATTAAGCCAGAAAACATACTTCTCGATGCATCACTTTTCCCCAAAATTGCAGACTTCGGGATGGCAACATTTATTGGAAGGAATTTTAGCCGAGTCCTTACCACATTCAGAGGAACAATAGGTTATCTTGCCCCGGAGTGGCTTAGTGGAATTGCTATCACACCAAAAGTTGATGTTTACAGCTTTGGCATGGTATTGTTCGAGATCATATCAGGAAGGAGAAATTCTCCTCAAGAAAATAGTGGCACCAGTGATCTTGTTGAATATTTTCCTATCCAAGTCATCAGCAAGCTTCATGGGGAAGACATGCAGAGTTTGGTGGATCCACGGTTACAAGACATATTTGATTTGGAACAAGCTAAAAGGGTATGCAAAGTTGCATTATGGTGCATCCAAGATAATGAGTCTCAGCGGCCCACAATGAGTGAAGTGGTTCAGGTTCTTGAGGGTCTCACCGAGATTGATCTGCTTCCGATGCCAAGACTACTTGCAGCTATAACTGAACACCCTAATGGAACTGAAACTTCAGTGTAATAATCTAGAAATATATTTTGCGATCAATGTTACTAATATTTATGTCAGAAAATCTTTGTATTGTGTACTAGAATGAATAAAGGAAGGCAAGCTTGCAATTGTAAACCTATTTTATTTACCTTTCGCCCCTCAACGCAACAATTTAGTTGTTTGTGCTGTTGTAACGCGTCGACTTGTGCTTCACCATCCTTTATTCATTGTTGTCAAACATGTCCCTTGTTTTTTTTTTTGGCTTCTGATTTTATATGTGTTCTGCTTTTTTTTTGGTTTTTTCCTGTTTTCGGGGTTTTTTTTTTCTTCAGAACAGCATACAACAAGCACTAGTCACTAGGCCACCTCTTCCACTTTTCTCCATTTCGGTCAGAATTCTTCTTCTCCATGGACATGGTTCCCCTCCACATATTGGCCGGCCTTATCCTCCTCTTCCATATGGCTAACATGTTTAGGCGAGGGCCGTCCCTCAAACGTCAGGTTGGAGCCTAAGCTCATCGGATGTCATTTGACCACCAAACTTTGCAAGCGTTTATTGTTCATAATCATTTTCAAAAAGTTTTTAGATTTTTTTCAAAATGTTTTGCCATGTTATCTGGCAAGGGTGTAGCAGGGGTGCATCGAGCTACATTTTTATTTTATTTTTGGAGCAATTTATTTGGGCGTCTAGCAAACCCTTCGCAACTTTTTTTTCTTTTTTCTTTCTCGAAATAGGCTTTCGCCCCATTTTATAGATAAAGCAACAACCAAAGAGGTACACGTCCAAATGATACAAGGTGGTGAGGTAGCCCTCATACAAAACCGATCTTGAGATATCCGGCACACATAGACGCACGCGACTACGCTACCAGCAACAAGCACCAAACAAACTAAACACCTCCACGCACTCAAGTAGCACACTTAAACTCCACTACAACACCCCCAAGAGGGAAAACAACGCAAAGCGTCGCCAATGTCGAGTCCACATGGAACAAAGGTCTTCATCCGGAGCCCTGACACGGAGAGAAGAACCACAACGACGTCTTCAGGAAGAGCATGACACCCGCGGGTGTCGCCGTTGTCGGCGCCAAAGCACAGAGTTTTCACTCGGCAGCTCATCCATGCCACTACGAGGCCGCCAGGAGACACGCGGCGATGATAGACCCCCAGATCTAGATCAGGACGCCGGCTCACTGAGAGAGAGAGCACGTCTGAGCTACCGGCCGCATCACCTCCCGTTGCCCACACAACCTGGGAGGAGACCCACCACCACAGCAATGATGCCAGCCGAAGAGCTACCATGCGGACCTCCATCCGGGGCCGCCGCCCCAGCATCCATGTCGCAAGATACCGCCAGCAGCTCACGTCACACTGCATCCATCCACGGTAGGAAGAGCGATGCCACTCTATCTACTCCTAGCCCGGCATCAGTCCCCGAGTCTGGGTAGGCGCTTCCACGGTAGGAGGCACCCACACCTTCATTCCCAGCCAATACATGGTGGACTGGGGGACATGACTCCGAGACTGCTGATGGCCGCCGTCGAGCCAGTCCCGGGCCCATGGCCAGACGAGCTCACATGACGCCATGACCGTGGACACTGACGATGATCCGCGCACCGGCGTAACGGTATCACGACCACCACCATCGAGCACCGTACCTGCGAACGGCGCACAAGCACCACCTGCGAGCACATCCCAGGCCAAGCCCGACACCTCCTACCCGAAGTAGCAACTCCGATCCGCCTCAGACCCCGATCTAGCCTGCCTGAGCACGAACCCTAGAGCTGCTCCGTCCCCGTCGCGCGTGCGCCCGACGCCGCACCACCGGCGCCCGCCCAGCCCCGCGCACCCCCAACCCTATTCCCTCCCCCGCTGCCACCCCCGAGGCGTCGGGGAGGGCTCCAGATCTCCACGCTAGTGCGGAGGGCTGGGCGGGGCTCCCAAAATAAATAAGTGAAGACTTAAACTTTCATTCTTAGAACCATTATGTTCTTATTTTGTTTATTTCTTGCATTAATCAAACCACTAATACTTTAATTCATAGGATTGAAAACCTACACTTAATAATTGACGCAGACGGTGTGGAAGACCCTATAGTCATCGCAAGGTAACAAATACACTAGGGGTTCTCTAATACATACAGCTAACACCTTTCCTCCCGCTAGGGTTCCCCCGCCACCTGCGGTGCCCTAGCCCCCTCCTGCGGCAGTCGGCCGCGCCCTAGCCCCCTCCCGCCGCCGCCGGCCGCCCGGCGCGTGCGCCCCGGCCCGCCCCCTCTCCCCTCCTCCCCGTCCTTCCCCTACGTCGTCTCCCCGGGAGGCGGCCGGGGCGGCGCGCGCCCCTTCCCCCTCGTCCACCCCCTCCTTCCTCCCGCCCCCCGCCGCCGGCGATCGCCCTTGGATCTGGCCCGTGGTGTCGGCGGCGGCGGGTCTTCCTGTACCCGCACGTGCTCCTCCTGCCCGGGGCGGGGGCGGCGGCGGTGATGTTCGTCCGGTGGCGGTCTGGCATCCTGGTGGTGGCGGCCGGCGGCACTCGCAGTGGTGGTGCTTCCACTTGGCGGCGGGGCGGTCCGGTGGTGTTGGGTGGCCGTTGTCGCGACCCCGACTCAGATCTGGGCCCGTAGGGCCCCATCTAGGTCCTAGCGGCCCGGCTCCGACACGGCCTCGATGCCCACTGTGCAGTGAGGCAGGGGAGCGGCTTGGACAGGGGCGGCGGCGCTGACGGCGTGCCGGCTACAGCGCGAAGGCGACAACTTTACGGGCTTCGAAGGGACCGACCGGGCCTGGTATGTTCCTACTATTGCGTCCGGTCAGCTACCGTTGTCGACGGTGGAGGTGGGGCCCTCCCGTGTGCCGACGGTGCTGCTGCCCTAGTCCCGACTCCTCTTCCTCATTGTGCAGGCCATGCTTCACGGTGCCGTGGTGAGACAGCGTAGGAAGCTTCATGACCGTGTTGGCGCAGGGCGATGGTCGGTTTGGTGGCGAGCTCCGGAGTGCCTGAGGTGAAGGTTGGGATCAGGAGAAATCTCTGTTGGCTTGGCCGACACCGACGAGGTGGCTCCTGAGGGTGCCACCGGACCTTCCTGGAGGGCGTCGGGGCTACCCTCCCTCTCTCCTCGCCACGTACCGGGGGAAACCCTTGGCAGCAGCATCGTCATCGTCGCGTCCCTTCTTGGAGGTGTCGATTGGTACTGGCGCTTCGGAGTCTCGGAGCTTGGTGGGCGATCTCCGGTGGAAGCAGCGGTCGCGAGGCTTCTTCGTTTTTGTCGATCCGCAGTTGTCGGCATTTGTTTCTCTTGTATTTTCTCTTTCATTTCTTTTGGGCGTGACTGTGCTGCTTCCTCTCCAGCACCTATCGTTGGTTGTCTCGGTTGGTTGCTTTGTAATACAAAGCGGGGGAAACCCTTTTCGGTAACAGAGATGTCATAAACTCATAATGTCATAATACTATCGTCCATCATAAAATTTCACTCATCATCGGATAGCCGAGTCCTTGCCTACTTCTAAGGAGCTACTCCCTCCGTCCCAATATAAAAGCGTTTTGTACACTAGTAATTGAACACGTAGGAAATGAAACATGCAAAAACAGTAAATAATATAGGGGTTTACAAATCTCTTCAAGGTTATTTGTTAAGCCGACGAGATCCCATAATCCCTTCTAGTTATTGGTACTGCTTGATTTTTCCGAAGCAAGGGTGCCGCAGCGGGCGAGGCCAAGCCGGAGGAGCTCATTGGTCTTCTCAAGATCAGCAATGCTGCGCTTGTTCACGCGCAAGGTCTCCTCCAGTTTAGTGATGAGAGCGAGGGTATACCTTAAACATGAACCATGTCACTGGCATTTTTGTTAACATGAACGTCAAGATTCTACCTATCACTGTTTTTTCAGTTCTAGTGTTCTACCAAGACGTACGCGCTGTGTGTTTATATGCAGGTAAGCAGAGTCGCAGACCCTTTGCTGATCGTCTGAGTCTGAATTGCCCGACCTTATCTGAACTCCGAAGTAAGCCAACTTGCCGGAGACAAGACAATTGTGGTCTTGTGGACAAATACTTTGAGACTCCACCACCACGCGATCTATATCTATCTGTTAACTGCAATCTGGAAGGTTGTTTCCTTTTCTAGAAGGGTGATTTGTGCAGGCTGACCTAATAGTTTCAACAAAAAACGCCCACGAAAGAAGAATTGTCTGACTGGGCTGGCAGTTCTACTGTGATACATAGAATCCTCAAAAAAAAAAAAATATCTATGATGGCAGCAATTTTTTCTTTTTTTTATGAAAACCTATGATGGCAGTAATTGATGAGCAGTATGCACTTTCTGAGAGGGAGAGCATTCTCAAAGTCTTGCCTTACGAGTTTGTTTCAAAAAATCAATACTGTTTTGATATGTTTGTTTCAAAAAATACAGTTGCGGACTGGCAGAGCTGTTTTGATATGTTTGTGATTGTAATTGATAGTTTTTTATGGAATGACGGTAAGTTTCCCTATTGCTTTTTATTTTATTTTCAAAAAGTTATTTAGCTCTATTATATTTTGTCGTGAAAAATCAAATATATTATAAAAGTTTATCGGAAGTACAAAGCATCTCAAACATAATAAAAATTACATCGAGAGTCCGAGACCACCGAGCGAGCACTATTGCCGCCAGAACAAGCCGCCGACGCGCCGCTGTCGCCACTCCCTTACCGGAGCTGGCTTGACCTTGTCGCTGACAGCCAGGAAGTCTTTGTGAACGTGCGTATTTAGCCTGTCTTGAAGGAGTACCCTAAAGAGCCCCCTCTCAGGTAACTGTAACTGGGTGTAAGCTTGCTCAGAGAGAGGTAGATGAAATAAGCGAAAATCCTTTTTGGTGCCCGGGCTCAGATGAGCCTGGTGAACAGTAACACGATTCAAAATAGAAAAAAGTTTTAAAAATTCCATTTTTTTTGTGGTGCAAGATGTCTCTGTACGTGAACTACGTGCAAAATTTTGTGAAGTTTGGACATTCGAGGAGCTCGTGGCGAAAATGTCAAAATCAGATATGAATAGTGGGATTTTCAAAAGTTTCTCAGACATTCGAAATTTGTCTTTTTTTCCACAAGCTCCTCGAATGTCCAAACTTCATAAAATTTTGCATGGAATTCACGCACAGGAGCATCTTGCACCACAAAAAAAAACTGGAATTTTTTGAATTTTTATTCTATTTTAAATCACTGTACTGTTCATGCCCGGGCTCATCTGAGCCTGGGAGCCAAATCGCTGCTCTCATGAAATAAGTTCTTTCTCTGCACTGTAATCTGCTAAGATACCCTCTTTTTTTCAAAGGAAAATAGCTGAGGCCGCGTGTTCTCGGGACGCTGTGTGAACAGTTGTCATGTCAGAAATAGAATAGCCCTGCCATCTTCCACACGTTGCGAAAGAGTCCCACACCAATCTCTGTCATGGAGGCTGTGTTGAACTGTTGATTGAAGAATTTTTGCAGAAACTTGAGCAAAAGGCAATCGCATTCTGTGCACCGAGATCCTTTTCATTTTCAGTGACAGTTAATACAAACAGTGAAGAGGTGGAACAAGTCCAGGTTTTTTCCTGGCAGAGGTGGAAGAACAAGCACGTCCAGTTTGGCGTGTACTACCCAAGGTGTGGAAAGAAAAAAAAATCTATGTTGGCATGAATCAAATCGGTTTGACATATATAGGACCAGCTGACACAGTTTGGTCTCCTTCACATTAACGATCCAGCGACCAGCATGTGGTGACCGCGCTCTGGGCCATCACGTCCATGCGGCTCGCAACTGTGGCAGACCAATGCGAGTGGGTGCGACGACCCCAGGTCGTCGTTGCCGTCTCATCCCGGTCACCAGCGAGTTCCTACTGTTTCCTGCGTACTACGTGTTCAGTTCAACAACCATATATACATGGGTCCTCTTCCTCCTTTCTCAGAGTGGCAGACAACGTGCACTAGGCCATCTCTTCCTCTTCTCTCCAACTCATTCAATCATTCACAGCACTCTTCTTCTTCCATGGCCATGGTTCCCCTCCACATACTACTCGGCCTTCTCCTCCTCTTGCAAGCTACTCCTCCATGCTCCTCAGCAAGTGGCGATACTCTCGCGGCGGGCCAGGTGCTCACCGTCAGGGACAAGCTCGTCTCAGCAAACGGCAGGTTTGCGCTCGGCTTCTTCCAGTTTCCGCCACCAAGTAACACTACTGTTAGCAAGTCCAACACCACCACCTCCACCTCCCCAAGCTCCAACTGGTACCTTGTCATATGGTTTTACAAGATACCAGTTTTTACTACCGTGTGGGTCGCCAATAGGGACGACCCAATCGTCGACCCCAAACCCAACCTCACACAGCTCAAAATCTCAAGCGATGGCAACCTTGTCATCATACACGATGATGTTGTAATCTGGTCCACTCGCGTTGTAAACAACAATAGGACACAAACCAACAGCATAAACACCACCAGTGTAGTCCTCATGGACAGTGCAAACCTAGTCCTTACATCATCATCTGGACAACGGTTATGGGAAAGCTTCGACTACCCAACAGATGTTGTGCTCCCTGGCGCCAAATTTGGCTGGAACAAGGTCACCCGTTTGAACCGTCGGGCAATCTCGAGAAAGAGCACCGTTGATCCGGGGCTTGGCTCGTATAGCATCGAGCTAGAAACCAATGGCAAAGGGATAGTCCTCAAGCGCCGTAAACCCTCGGTAGTGTATCGGGTTTATGCGCCTGAAAGTTCAGAGATATTGAAACTTTTACCAAGAATCCAAAAGATTCTACAATTGGACCCACGAACAAATGGTTTGATTGTCCCAAATTATACCAATAACCCAGAAGAGGAGTACTATATTTACACCTCGCCAGATGAATCATCCTCCTCATTTCTCTCGCTAGACATCTCTGGTCAAATCAAGCTGAATATCTGGTCACAAGCCAATCAATCTTGGCAAGCTGTATTTGCCGACCCTGTTGATGTCTGCACCCCAGCTGCAACCTGCGGACCTTTCACGGTATGCGACGCCAATGCGCAACCACCATGTGATTGCATGGAGAACTTCTCTAAGAAGTCGCCACAACATTGGGCGTTTGGTGATCGAACACATGGGTGCATCAGAAATACACCGCTATATTGCACCAGTGGCAAGAACACGACAACTTCGACAGACATGTTCCACCCAATTGCTAAAGTTACATTGCCCTACAACTCGCAAAGTGTAAACCTTGCTACCACTCGTAGTAAGTGTGAGGAATCTTGTCTCAGCTCATGCTCCTGCACGGCTTATTCCTATAGCAATAGCAATTGCTCTGTCTGGCATGGGAAACTGCTTGCTGTAAGTCTCAGTGATGGCCTTGAAATTAGTTCTGAAGATATTCTTTACCTGCGCCTTGCCGCCAAAGATCTGCCAAGTTTGGGAAAAGACAAAAGAAAACCAAATGTTGGAGTTGTTACTGCTGCAAGCATTAGTAGTTTTGGGTTACTAATTCTCATGTTGTTGTTAGTGATTTGGAGGAAAAAACTTGGATGGTGTGGTTCGCCGTTATACGCCAATCAAGGCCCTAGTGGGTTAATCGCGTTTAGATACATTGATTTAGCTCATGCTACAAAAAACTTCTCTGAACATTTGGGAACAGGTGGTTTTGGTTCTGTATATAAAGGAGCACTAAGTGACTCGACTACTATAGCCGTAAAAAGGCTTGATGGTGCCCGCCAGGGGGAGAAGCAATTCAGAGCTGAGGTGAGCTCAATTGGACTGATTCAACATGTTAACCTAGTCAAATTGATTGGTTTCTGTTGCCAAGGTGATAACAGATTACTTGTGTATGAGCATATGTTTAATGGATCTCTTGATGGACATCTATTTAAGAGCAATGCCTTTGTCTTGAATTGGGACATTAGGTACCAAATAGTCCTAGGAATGGCTAGAGGACTATCCTACTTGCATCAGAGTTGTCGCGAGTGCATCATACACTGTGATATTAAGCCAGAGAACATACTGCTCAATGCATCATTTTCTCCTAAAATTGCAGACTTTGGGATGGCAGCTTTTGTGGGCAGGAACTTTAGTCGAGTCTTGACTACATTCAGAGGAACTGTGGGTTATCTTGCCCCAGAATGGCTTAGTGGAGTTGCTATCACACCCAAAGTTGATGTTTACAGCTTTGGCATGGTACTGTTTGAGATCATATCAGGAAAGAGAAATTTACCTGAAACATGTACTGGTAGCGGTGCCGGCGATCATGTTGAATATTTCCCTCTGCAAGTCATCAGCAAGCTTTGTGGGGGAGATATGCAAAGTTTGGTTGATCCACAACTACATGGTGACTTTGATTTAAAACAGGCTGAGAGGGTTTGCAAAGTGGCATTATGGTGCATCCAAGATAACGAGTCTGATCGACCGACGATGGGTGAAGTGGTTCGGGTTCTCGAGGGTCTCCAGGAGATCGACATGCTTCCCATGCCAAAGCTACTTGCAGCTATAACTGGACGCCCTAATGGAACTTCAGTGTAATGATCTAGAAATGTATCTGCAATCAATGTTGTACTAATATTTGTTTTAGTAAATCTTGAAGTTGCATTGTGTACTGAATTAATAAAGGCAAGCAAGCTTGCAATTACTAATAAGTTGTCTCTTAACTGATTTTTTTGCGTGGTGTCTCTTAACTGATATACATATATGTACATGGATCCATCAAACTAGCTGAATGTTCACTCATTCGATGAGTGGATCGATCAGAGCACCCGCAGGAGGAAGTCATTGGTGCAGTCATAGCGCACCGACTTGTGCTTCGCCATCCGGGTGCTGCCGCCGTCGTGGCCGTGATCTATCTCCGCGCCAGTGAGCACGGCGAAGAGCGCTCACCGGTGAGAACAACGAACTGCTGGCCACTTCGGCGCCTTGTCGTCTGCGAAGGACTACAGAACGCAGAACCTGCAGGAACCGAGGTTCACCACCATGCGGTGCTTCGGCGGCTTCGACCCCTCCACCATGCCGGGAAAAACAATATTTTCTTTTCAAAATTGCTTGTTCAACAAAACATGATTTTTTTATTTAAATGTGTGAACACTTCTAAACCGCATGAACATTTTTTTAATACATGAGCATTTTTTAATACGTGAACATCTTCTGATAAGTTTTTAGAAATGTACTGAGCACTTTTTTATTACATGAGCATCTTTTTTACAATGTGCCAATTTTTTTAATTTACATGAATATTTTTAAACTATTTTTTACTGCATGATTAAAAAATATGGAATGCTTTCTACAATTACATTTTTTAGTACATCAACATTTTTCAAGTTACATGATCATTTAATAAAATGGATCAAACACTTTTAATTAATATTAATGATTTTTTTAAATGTGTCAAGCACTTTCTTTAGTTATGATCATTTGTTAGAAGGTGAAACAAAATACTTGAACATATTTTCAAAACACAATTTTTTGTTAATATACTGTCAAGATTATCTAAATACACGATAAATAAATTTAACACACACGTCTGACGTTGTTTAAACACACATTGAACATTTCTGGAATACCCAATGAATAAATTTTTAAATACATGCCAGTTTTTGACAAAATTAGTGACATAAAAACTATTTGAAAACATAATAAAGCATTTCTAAATGTAGAGGGAACACGAAAAACAAAATATAACATAAATCAAAACAGAAAAAATATAACCATGTGTGCATGTGCTCCTTCGCATGTGGCTGGCAGGAGACACTAGTAGAAAACAGGGCTTAGGTCACAGGACAGTTTTCACATTAGTCCCAGTTCAGTCACGAACCGGGACCAATGTGAGCATTGGTCCCGGTTCGTGCGACCAGGGGCCTGCCGGGCCTCGTGGGGGCATTGGTCCCGGTTCGTCCGGACCCTTTGGTCCCGATTGGTGGGACAAACCGGGACCAATGGGCCACGCTCCTGGCCCACCACCCTTTAGTCCCGGTTCCTACCACAAACCAGGACTAAAGGCCTGGTCCTAGTTGCGGCCAGTGTTTAGTCCCACCTCGCCAACCGAAGGGCGCTCACATCAGTTTATAAGGCCGTCCCTCTCTGCCTTGTTGAGCTTCTCTTAAAGTGAAAATAGATGCCCTTATACAGGGAATTTGACCTAAATTCACAGTAAATTTCATAGAAATTTATTATGAATTTAGGTTGAATTTTCTCTATAAGCGCATCTATGTTCATTTTTTTATATTTATAAAATAAATAAACCTTAATAAAGTAAATAAACTAAATAAACCTTAATAAAATAAAATAAAATAAACTATAGTAACTACAATAAATAAACATTAATAAATTAAGTAAAAATAGCAGCAGTAAAATAAATAAAAATAGCAGTAGTAAAACAAATAAAAATAAAATAATTAAAGTAAAATACATAAGTAATTAGAAATAAAATAAATAAGTTTTTGTTGTAAGTAGAAACAAAACAAAACAAATAAAGCAAAAGAGAAAAAAAACAGAGGAAAAAATTATGCCACCTACTGGGCCACCACGGCCTGAATACGACTAGAAACCCATCCATGGGCCAGGATTCAGGCCCGCAGAAGGCCCAGTAGGCCCCACAGGCAAAGAGAACAGTTAGGCCCTAAAGCCTGCAGTTGAGAGGAGTTCGAGAGTGTGGGCGCAGCAGCGCTTATAAACCACTCTCGAGCTCTCTCAACTAGCGAGGTGGGACTAAACTTTTGACGCGGGGCAGCACAAGGCCTTTAGTCCCGGTTGGTGCCTCCAACCGGGACTAAAGGGGGCATTGGTCCCGGTTCGTGGCACCAACCGGGACCAAAGGCCTTTAGTCCCGGTTGGTGCCACCAACCGGGACCAATGAGTTCCCTATATATACCCCATCGCCACAGCAGAGCACTCCAGAGTGCTATGTTTTTTCTGGCCAGCGAGGGGAGGGCATTTGGGTGCTCTAGCTCACCTCCTATGCACATGAGGTGTTCGATGAAATGTCTGAGCCACACTAGTTAATCTTTGTCCTCTCGAAACTCGACCTTCGAGCTCCATTTTCCCTGAGATTTTTCTAGGTTTAGCGGTCTGTCACGTCCCGTCCCCGTCTTCACCGCCGTCGATCGCCCGCGCCGATCTCGTCGCCAGCACCACCGTGGTGAGCCTCTTGTTCTTATCTTCTTTCTGAAAGGAAAAAAAATTCTTACTTTAGATAGTTACTTGTCTAATTTTGTTACTTTTATTATTCCTTCTTATTACATAGTGCGATGGTTTTGGTATCCGCCCCCGTCGGCCCTCGTCCTGTCTATGATTCAGATGTGGTATATATTATCTTTTTATAACTATTTGGTTCATTTATTGTTTATGACAAATATACCGACCAACGTGACATAGATTTTATTTATCTAGGAGGTGGTTGAACCGGAAATTCTAACCGACCCTATTGTCGAGAGGTTAAATTTAGTTGAAGAAGAAAACAATTACTTGAAGGAAAAAATAAAAAAAATTGAGGAGGAGAAGATGATATTGGAGTTGCATGTTGCGGATGTCGTCGATGATCACAAGATCAAGATGGATGCACTGCGCTTGAAAATTAGAAAGATTAGAAAATATGCCATTCATACCGAGGCTTGGTATCATTATGCCGTTGGATCAATTGTTACCTTGGTTGCGATTATGATCGCATTTGTTTTCGCATTGAAATGTTTTACGTAGTTTCAATGTATGGTTTAATTAATTAGATGCTCTGGAGAGCTATATATATGTTGTTAGATGAGAACTATGTATGTACTTTGGTTCTAATGTGATGATGAACTTCTATCAATTTGGTCACTTAATTATCTATTCATGATGTTCTGTAATGGTTTTTGACACACTTAATTATATATAATGCACGCAGATGAACCGGCAATGGATGTACGGTGACAGACACACCTCCGAGTACATTAAGGGCGTGCATGATTTTCTCGAAGTGGCTGAGGCAAACAAGCAGAATGGTTTTATGTGTTGTCCATGCCCTATATGTGGGAATACGAAGTCTTACTCTGACCGGAAAATCCTTCACACCCATCTGCTTTACAAGGGTTTCATGCCACACTATAATGTTTGGACGAGGCATAGAGAAATAGGGGTTATGATGGAAGACGGCGAAGAAGAAGAGGACGATGACAACTATCTGCCCCCTGAATACGGTGATGCTGCAACGGGGGAAGCTGCTGAAGATCAAGAGGAACCAGACGATGTGTCCAATAATGCTGCAAGGGGGGAAGCTGCTGAAGATCAAGAGGAACCAGTGCCCGATGATGATGATCTCCGCCGGGTCATAGTCGATGCAAGGACGCAATGCGAAAGGCAAAAGGAGAAGCTGAAGTTCGATCGCATGTTAGAGCATCACAAAAAAGGGTTGTACCCCAATTGCGAAGATGGCAACACAAAGCTCGGTACCGTACTGGAATTGCTGCAGTGGAAGGCAGGGAATGCTGTGCCTGACAAAGGATTTGAGAAGCTATTGAAAATATTGAAGAAGAAGCTTCCAAAGGATAACGAATTGCCCGACGGTACATACGCAGCAAAGAAGGTCGTATGCCCTCTAGGATTGGAGGTGCAGAAGATACATGCATGCCCTAATGACTGCATCCTCTACCGCGGTGCGTACAAGGATCTGAACGCATGCCCGGTATGCGGTGCATGTTGGAAATATGCCCTAGAGGCAATAATAAATGGTTATTATTATATTTCTTTGTTCATGGTAATTGTCTATTATTCATGCTATAATTGTATTGTCCGGAAATCGTGATACATGTGTGAATACATAGACCACAACCTGTCCCTAGTGAGCCTCTAGTTGACTAGCTCGTTGATCAACAGATAGTCATGGTTTCCTGACTATGGACATTGGATGTCATTGATAACGGGATCACATCATTAGGAGAATGATGTGATGGACAAGACCCAACTTAAGCATAGCATAAAAGATCGTGTAGTTTCGTTTGCTAGAGCTTTTCCAATGTCAAGTACCTTTTCCTTAGACCATGAGATCGTGCAACTCCCGGATACCGTAGGAGTGCTTTGGGTGTGCCAAACGTCACAACGTAACTGGGTGACTATAAAGGTGCATTACGGGTGTCTCCGAAAGTGTCTGTTGGGTTGGCACGGATCGAGACTGGGATTTGTCACTCCGTGTGACGGAGAGGTATCTCTGGGCCCACTCGGTAATGCATCATCATAATGAGCTCAATGTGACTAAGGCGTTAGTCACGGGATCATGCATTGCGGTACGAGTAAAGAGACTTGCCGGTAACGAGATTTAACAAGGTATTGGGATACCGACGATCGAATCTCGGGCAAGTAACATACCGATTAACAAAGGGAATTGCATACGGATTGATTGAATCCTCGACACCGTGGTTCATCCGATGATATCATCGTGGAACATGTGGGAGCCAACATGGGTATCTAGATCCCGCTATTGGTTATTGACCGGAGAGGCGTCTCGGTCATGTCTGCATGTCTCCCGAACCCGTAGGGTCTACACACTTAAGGTCCGGTGACGCTAGGGTTGTAGAGATATATGTATGCGGAAACCCGAAAGTTGTTCGGAGTCCCGGATGAGATCCCGGACGTCACGAGAGGTTCCGGAATGGTCCGGAGGTAAAGATTTATATATGGGAAGTCTTATTTTGGTCGCCGGAAAAGTTTCGCGCTTTATCGGTATTGTACCGGGAGTGCCGAAAGGGGTCTGGGGGTCCACCAAGGGGGTCCACCAGCCCCGGGGGGCCACATGGGCTGTAAGGGGTGCGCCTTGGCCTATATGGGCCAAGGGCACCAGCCCCAAGAGGCCCATGCGCAAGAGATAAGAAAAAAAGGAGAGTCCTAAAGGGGGAAGGCACCTCCGAGGTGCCTTGGGGGGGAAGGACTCCCCCCTGGCCGCACCCTTCCTTGGAGGAAGGGGCAAGGCTGCGCCCCCCCTCTCCCTTGGCCCTATATATAGTGGGGGGGAGGGAGGGCAGCAACATCTAAGCCTTGGGCGCCTCCCTCCTCCCCTGCAACACCTCTCTCTCTCTCGCAGAAGCTCGGCGAAGCCCTGCTGGAGACCCGCTACATCCACCACCACGCCGTCGTGCTGTTGGATCTCCATCAACCTCTCCTTCCCCCTTGCTGGATCAAGAAGGAGGAGACGCCACTGCACCGTACGTGTGTTGAACGCGGAGGTGCCGTCCGTTCGGCACTCGGTCATCGGTGATTTGGATCACGGCGAGTACGACTCCGTCATCCACGTTCATTGGAACGCTTCCGCTCGCGATCTACAAGGGTATGTAGATCCACTCCTTTCCCCTCGTTGCTACTAGACTCCATAGATGCATCTTGGTGAGCGTAGGAAAATTTTAAATTATGCTACGATTCCCAACAGTGGCATCATGAGCCAGGCCTATGCGTAGTTACTATGCACGAGTAGAACACAAAGAAGTTGTGGGCGTTGATGTTGCCAATTCTTCTTGCCGCTACTAGTCGTTTCTTGTTTCGGCGGC
Organism: Triticum aestivum; assembly: GCF_018294505.1. NCBI lineage: Eukaryota > Viridiplantae > Streptophyta > Magnoliopsida > Poales > Poaceae > Triticum > Triticum aestivum. The sequence continues at coordinate 32,610,655 of NC_057802.1, forward strand.
ATTGTAGGATGAAGCGGCCCGGACCGACCTTACACGTACGCTTACGTGAGACAGGTTCCACCGATTGACATGCACTAGTTGCATAAGGTGGCTAGCGGGTGTCTGTCTCTCCTACTTTAGTCGGAACGGATTCGATGAAAAGGGTCCTTATGAAGGGTAAATAGAAATTGGCAAATCACGTTGTGGTCATACGTAGGTAAGAAAACGTTCTTGTTAGAAACCTACAAACCACGTAAAACTTGCAACAACAATTAGAGGACGTCTAACTTGTTTTTGCAGCAAGTGATATATGTGATATGATATGGCCAGAAGATGTGATGAATGATATATGTGATGTATGAGATTGATCATATTCTTGTAATAGGAATCACGACTTGCATGTCGATGAGTATGACAACCGGCAGGAGCCATAGGAGTTGTCTTTATTATTTTGCATGATCTGCGTGTCATTGAATAACGCCATGTAATTTACTTTACTTTGTTGCTAAACGCGTTAGCCATACAAGTAGAAGTAATCATTGGCGTGACGACTTCATGAAGACACAATGATGGAGATCATGATGATGGAGATCATGGTGTCATGCCGGTGAAGAAGATGATCATGGTGCCCCGAAGATGGAGATCAAAGGAGCATGATGATATTGGCCATATCATGTCACTATATGATTGCATGTGATGTTTATCATGTTTTTGCATCTTATTTGCTTAGAACGACGGTAGTAAGTAAGATGATCCCTTATAATAATTTCAAGAAAGTGTTCACCCTAACTGTGCACCGTTGCGAAGGTTCGTTGTTTCGAAGCACCACGTGATGATCGGGTGTGATAGATCCTAACGTTCGAATACAACGGGTGTTGACGAGCCTAGCATGTACAGACATGGCCTCGGAACACACGCAATACACTTAGGTTGACTTGACGAGCCTAGCATGTACAGACATGGCCTCGGAACACGGAGGACCGAAAGGTCGAGCATTAGTCGTATAGAAGATACGATCAACATGGAGATGTTCACCGATCTTGACTAGTCCGTCTCACGTGATGATCGGACACGGCCTAGTTGAACTCGGATCATGTTTCACTTAGATGACGAGAGGGATGTCTATCTGAGTGGGAGTTCATTAAATAATTTGATTATATGAACTTAATTATCATGAACTTAGTCTAAAATCTTTACACTATGTATTGTAGATCAAATGGCCCACGTTGTCCTCAATTTTAACGCGTTCCTAGAGAAAACCAAGCTGAAAGATGATGGCAGCAACTATACGGACTGGGTCCGGAACCTGAGGATCATCCTCATAGCAGCCAAGAAAGATTATGTCTTAGAAGCACCGCTAGGTGAAGCACCAATCCCTGAGAACCAAGACGTTATGAATGCTTGGCAGCAGCGTGCTGATGATTACTCCCTCGTTCAGTGCGGCATGCTTTACAGCTTAGAACCGGGTCTCCAAAAGCGTTTTGAGAAACATGGAGCATATGAGATGTTCGAGGAGCTGAAACTGGTTTTTCAAGCTCATGCCCGGGTCGAGAGATATGATGTCTCCGACAAGTTCTTCAGCTGTAAAATGGAGGAGAACAGTTCTGTTAGTGAGCACATACTCAGAATGTCTGGGTTGCACAACCGCTTGTCTCAGCTGGGAGTTAATCTCCCGGATGACGCTGTTATTGACAGAATCCTCCAGTCGCTTCCACCAAGCTACAAGAGCTTTGTGATGAACTACAATATGCAGGGGATGGAAAAGACCATTCCCGAGGTATATTCAATGCTGAAATCAGCTGAGGTAGAGATCAGAAAAGAACATCAAGTGTTGATGGTGAATAAAACCACTAAGTTCAAGAAGGGCAAGGGTAAGAAGAACTTCAAGAAGGACGGCAAGGGAGTTGCCGCGCCCGGTAAGCCAGTTACCGGGAAGAAGTCAAAGAATGGACCCAAGCCCGAGACTGAGTGCTTTTATTGCAAGGGAAGTGGTCACTGGAAGCGGAACTGCCCCAAATATTTAGCGGACAAGAAGAAGGCCGGCAACACCCAAGGTATATGTGATATACAAGTAATTGATGTGTACCTTACCAGTACTCGTAGTAGCTCCTGGGTATTTGATACCGGTGCGTTTGCTCATATTTGTAACTCAAAACAGGAACTACGGAATAAACGGAGACTGGCAAAGGACGAGGTGACGATGCGCGTCGGAATGGTTCCAAGGTCGATGTGATCGCCGTCGGCACGCTACCTCTGCATCTACCCACGGGATTAGTTTTAAACCTCAATAATTGTTATTTAGTGCCAGCTTTGAGCATGAACATTGTATCTGGATCTCGTTTAATTCGAGATGGCTACTCATTTAAATCTGAAAATAATGGTTGTTCTATTTATTTGAGAGATATGTTTTATGGTCATGCCCCGCTGGTCAATGGTTTATTTTTGATAAATTTCGAACGTGATGTTACACATGTTCATAGTGTGAATACCAAAAGATGTAAAGTTGATAACGATAGTCCCACATACTTGTGGCACTGCCGCCTTGGTCACATTGGTGTCAAGCGCATGAAGAAGCTCCATGCAGATGGACTTTTGGAGTCTCTTGATTACGAATCATTTGACACGTGCGAACCATGCCTCATGGGTAAGATGACCAAGACTCCGTTCTCCGGAACAATGGAGCGAGCAACCAACTTATTGGAAATCATACATACCGATGTGTGGTCCAATGAGTGTTGAGGCTCGCGGAGGATATCGTTATGTTCTCACTCTCACTGATGATTTAAGTAGATATGGGTATGTCTACCTAATAAAACACAAGTCTGAAACCTTTGAAAAGTTCAAGGAATTTCAGAGTGAGGTTGAGAATCAACCAGGAAAATAAAATTCTTACGATCAGATCGTGGTGGAGAATATTTAAGTCATGAATTTGGTACACACTTAAGGAAATGTGGAATAGTTTCACAACTCACGCCGCCTGGAACACCTCAGAGAAATGGTGTGTCCGAACGTCGTAATCGCACTCTATTGGATATGGTGCGATCTATGACGTCTCTTACCGATTTACCGCTCTCATTTTCGGGTTATGCTTTAGAGACTGCCGCATTCACTTTAAATAGGGCACCGTCTAAATCCGTTGAGACGACACCGTATGCATTATGGTTTGGGAAGAAACCTAAGCTGTCGTTTCTAAAAGTTTGGGGATGCGATGCTTATGTCAAGAAACTTCAACCTGAAAAGCTCGAACCCAAATCGAAAAAATGCGTCTTCATAGGATACCCTAAGGAAACTATTGGGTACACCTTCTACCTCAGATCCGAAGGCAAGATCTTCGTTGCCAAGAACGGGTCCTTTCTAGAGAAGGAGTTTCTCTCGAAAGAATTGAGTGGGAGGAAAGTGGAACTTGATGAGGTGATAGTCACCCCTTCCGAGTCAGAAAATAGCGCAGCGCGGGAAAATGTTCCTGTGGTGCCTACACCGACTGGAGAGGAAGTTAATGATGATGATCATGAAGCTTCGGATCAAGTTGCCACTGAACTTCGTAGGTCCACAAGGACACGTTCCGCACCAGAGTGGTACGGCAACCCTGTCCTGGAAATCATGTTGTTAGACAACGGTGAACCTTCAAACTATGAAGAAGCGATGGCGGGCCCGGATTCCGACAAATGGCTAGAAGCCATGAAATCCGAGATAGAATCCATGTATGAAAACAAAGTATGGACTTTGACTGACTTGCCCGATGAGCGGCGAGCCATAGAAAACAAATGGATCTTTAAGAAGAAGACGGACGCAGATGGTAATGTGACCATCTACAAAGCTCGACTTGTCGCTAAGGGTTATCGACAAGTTCAAGGGGTTGACTACGATGAGACTTTCTCACCCGTAGCGAAGCTGAAGTTCGTCCGAATAATGTTAGCAATTGCCGCATACTATGATTATGAGATATGGCAGATGGACGTCAAAACGGCATTCCTTAACGGCTTCCTTAAGGAAGAGTTGTATATGATGCAGCCGGAAGGTTTTGTCGATCCTAAGAATGCTAACAAAGTATGCAAGCTCCAGTGCTCAATCTATGGGCTGGTGCAAGCATCTCGGAGTTGGAACATTCGCTTTGATGAGATGATCAAAGCGTTTGGATTTACACAGACTTATGGAGAAGCCTGTGTTTACAAGAAAGTGAGTGGGAGCTCTGTAGCATTTCTCATATTATATGTGGATGACATATTATTGATGGGAAATGATATAGAATTCTTGGAAAGTATAAAGGCCTATTTGAATAAGTGTTTTTCAATGAAGGACCTTGGAGAAGCTGCTTACATATTAGGCATCAAGATCTATAGAGATAGATCAAGACGCCTCATTGATCTTTCACAGAGTACATACCTTGACAAGATATTGAAGAAGTTCAGTATGGATCAGTCCAAGAAGGGGTTCTTGCCTGTATTGCAAGGTGTGCAATTGAGCACGGCTCAATGCCCGACCACGGCAGAAGATATAGAAGAGATGAGTGTCATCCCCTATGCCTCGGCCATAGGGTCTATTATGTATGCCATGCTGTGTACCAGACCTGATGTAAACCTTGCCGTAAGTTTGGTAGGAAGGTACCAAAGTAATCCCGGCAAGGAACACTGGACAGCGGTCAAGAATATCCTGAAGTACCTGAAGAGGACTAAGGATATGTTTCTCGTTTATGGAGGTGACGAAGAGCTCGTCGTAAAGGGTTACGTCGACGCTAGCTTCGACACAGATCTGGATGACTCGAAGTCACAGACCGGATACGTGTATATATTGAATAGAGGAGCAGTAAGCTGGTGCAGTTGCAAGCAAAGCGTCGTGGCGGGATCTACATGTGAAGCGGAGTACATGGCAGCCTCAGAGGCAGCACAGGAAGCAGTCTGGATGAAGGAGTTCATTACCGACCTAGGGGTGATTCCCAATGCGTCGGGCCCAATGACTCTCTTTTGTGACAACACTGGAGCTATTGCCCTTGCGAAGGAGCCCAGGTTTCACAGGAAGACCAGACATATCAAGCATCGCTTCAACTCCATTCGTGAAAGTGTTCAAAATGGAGACATAGATATTTGTAAAGTGCACACGGACCTGAATGTAGCAGATCCGTTGACTAAACCTCTCCCTAGGGCAAAACATGATCAACACCAGGACGCAATGGGTGTTCGATTCATCACAATGTAACTAGATTATTGACTCTAGTGCAAGTGGGAGACTGTTGGAAATATGCCCTAGAGGCAATAATAAATGGTTATTATTATATTTCTTTGTTCATGGTAATTGTCTATTATTCATGCTATAATTGTATTGTTCGGAAATCGTGATACATGTGTGAATACATAGACCACAACCTGTCCCTAGTGAGCCTCTAGTTGACTAGCTCGTTGATCAACAGATAGTCATGGTTTCCTGACTATGGACATTGGATGTCATTGATAACGGGATCACATCATTAGGAGAATGATGTGATGGACAAGACCCAACTTAAGCATAGCATAAAAGATCGTGTAGTTTCGTTTGCTAGAGCTTTTCCAATGTCAAGTACCTTTTCCTTAGACCATGAGATCGTGCAACTCCCAGATACCGTAGGAGTGCTTTGGGTGTGCCAAACGTCACAACGTAACTGGGTGACTATAAAGGTGCATTACGGGTGTCTCCGAAAGTGTCTGTTGGGTTGGCACGGATCGAGACTGGGATTTGTCACTCCGTGTGACGGAGAGGTATCTCTGGGCCCACTCGGTAATGCATCATCATAATGAGCTCAATGTGACTAAGGCGTTAGTCACGGGATCATGCATTGCGGTACGAGTAAAGAGACTTGCCGGTAACGAGATTGAACAAGGTATTGGGATACCGACGATCGAATCTCGGGCAAGTAACATACCGATTGACAAAGGGAATTGCATACGGATTGATTGAATCCTCGACACCGTGGTTCATCCGATGATATCATCGTGGAACATGTGGGAGCCAACATGGGTATCCAGATCCCGCTATTGGTTATTGACCGGAGAGGCGTCTCGGTCATGTCTGCATGTCTCCCGAACCCGTAGGGTCTACACACTTAAGGTCCGGTGACGCTAGGGTTGTAGAGATATATGTATGCGGAAACCCGAAAGTTGTTCGGAGTCCCGGATGAGATCCCGGACGTCACGAGAGGTTCCGGAATGGTCCGGAGGTAAAGATTTATATATGGGAAGTCTTATTTTGGTCGCCGGAAAAGTTTCGCGCTTTATCGGTATTGTACCGGGAGTGCCGAAAGGGGTCCGAGGGTCCACCAGCCCCGGGGGGCCACATGGGCTGTAAGGGGTGCGCCTTGGCCTATATGGGCCAAGGGCACCAGCCCCAAGAGGCCCATGCGCAAGAGATAAGAAAGAAGGGAGAGTCCTAAAGGGGGAAGGCACCTCCGAGGTGCCTTGGGGGGGAAGGACTCCCCCCTGGCCGCACCCTTCCTTGAAGGAAGGGGCAAGGCTGCGCCCCCCCCTCTCCCTTGGCCCTATATATAGTGGGGGGAAGGGAGGGCAGCAAGATCTAAGCCTTGGGCGCCTCCCTCCTCCCCTGCAACACCTCTCTCTCTCTCGCAGAAGCTCGGCGAAGCCCTGCCGGAGACCCGCTACATCCACCACCACGCCGTCGTGCTGTTGGATCTCCATCAACCTCTCCTTCCCCCTTGCTGGATCAAGAAGGAGGAGACGTCGCTGCACCGTACGTGTGTTGAACGCGGAGGTGCCGTCCGTTCGACACTCGGTCATCGGTGATTTGGATCACGGCGAGTACGACTCCGTCATCCACGTTCATTGGAACGCTTCCGCTCGCGATCTACAAGGGTATGTAGATCCACTCCTTTCCCCTCGTTGCTAGTAGACTCCATAGATGCATCTTGGTGAGCGTAGGAAAATTTTAAATTATGCTACGATTCCCAACAGTGGTATCAGAGCCAGGTCTATGCGTAGTTACTATGCACGAGTAGAACACAAAGCAGTTGTGGGCGTTGAGTTTGCCAATTCTTCTTGCCGCTACTTGTCGTTTCTTGTTTCGGCGGCATTGTAGGATGAAGCGGCCCGGACCGACCTTACACGTACGCTTACGTGAGACTGGTTCCACCGACTGACATGCACTAGTTGCATAAGGTGGCTAGCGGGTGTCTGTCTCTCCTACTTTAGTCGGAACGGATTCGATGAAAAGGGTCCTTATGAAGGGTAAATAGAAATTGGCAAATCACGTTGTGGTCATACGTAGGTAAGAAACGTTCTTGCTAGAAACCTACAAACCACGTAAAAACTTGCAACAACAATTAGAGGACGTCTAACTTGTTTTTGCAGCAAGTGCTATGTGATGTGATATGGCCAGAAGATGTGATGAATGATATATGTGATGTATGAGATTGATCATATTCTTGTAATAGGAATCACGACTTGCATGTCGATGAGTATGACAACCGGCAGGAGCCATAGGAGTTGTCTTTATTATTTTGTATGACCTGCGTGTCATTGAATAACGCCATGTAAATTACTTTACTTTGTTGCTAAACGCGTTAGCCATAGAAGTAAAAGTAATCGTTGGCGTGACGACTTCATGAAGACACAATGATGGAGATCATGATGATGGAGATCATGGTGTCATGCCGGTGACGAAGATGATCATGGTGCCCCGAAGATGGAGATCAAAGGAGCATGATGATATTGGCCATATCATGTCACTATTTGATTGCATGTGATGTTTATCATGTTTTTGCATCTTATTTGCTTAGAACGACGGTAGTAAGTAAGATGATCCCTTATAATAATTTCAAGAAAGTGTTCACCCTAACTGTGCACCGTTGCGAAGGTTCGTTGTTTCGAAGCACCACGTGATGATCGGGTGTGATAGATTCTAACGTTCGAATACAACGGGTGTTGACGAGCCTAGCATGTACAGACATGGCCTCGGAACACACGCAATACACTTAGGTTGACTTGACGAGCCTAGCATGTACAGACATGGCCTCGGAACACGGAGGACCGAAATGTTGGAAATATGCCCTAGAGGCAATAATAAATGGTTATTATTATATTTCTGTGTTCATGATAATAGTCTTTTATTCATGCTATAATTGTATTGTCCGGAAATCGTAATACATGTGTGAATACATAGACCACAACCTGTCCCTAGTAAGCCTCTAGTTGACTAGCTCGTTGATCAACAGATAGTCATGGTTTCCTGACTATGGACATAGGATGTCATTGATAACGGGATCACATCATTAGGAGAATGATGTGATGGACAAGACCCAATCCTAAGCATAGCATAAAAGATCGTGTAGTTTCGTTTGCTAGAGCTTTTCCAATGTCAAGTATCTTTTCCTTGGACCATGAGATCGTGCAACTCCCGGATACCGTAGGAGTGCTTTGGGTGTGCCAAACGTCACAACGTAACTGGGTGACTATAAAGGTGCATTACGGGTATCTCCGAAAGTGTCTGTTGGGTTGGCACGGATCGAGACTGGGATTTGTCACTCCGTGTAAACGGAGAGGTATCTCTGGGCCCACTCGGTAATGCATCATCATAATGAGCTCAATGTGACTAAGGCGTTAGTCACGGGATCATGCATTGCGGTACGAGTAAAGAGACTTGCCGGTAACGAGGTTGAACAAGGTATTGGGATACCGACGATCGAATCTCGGGCAAGTAACATACCGATTGACAAAGGGAATTGCATACGGATTGATTGAATCCTCGACACCGTGGTTCACCCGATGATATCATCGTGGAACATGTGGGAGCCAACATGGGTATCCAGATCCCGCTGTTGGTTATTGACCGGAGAGGCGTCTCGGTCATGTCTGCATGTCTCCCGAACCCGTAGGGTCTACACACTTAAGGTCCGGTGACGCTAGGGTTGTAGAGATATATGTATGCGGAAACACGAAAGTTGTTCGGAGTCCCGGATGAGATCCCGGACGTCACGAGAGGTTCCGGAATGGTCCGGAGGTAAAGATTTATATATGGGAAGTCTTATTTTGGTCGCCGGAAAAGTTTCGCGCTTTATCGGTATTGTACCGGGAGTGCCGAAAGGGGTCCGGGGGTCCACCAAGGGGGTCCACCAGCCCCGGGGGGCCACATGGGCTGTAAGGGGTGCGCCTTGGCCTATATGGGCCAAGGGCACCAGCCCCAAGAGGCCCATGCGCAAGAGATAAGAAAAAAAGGAGAGTCCTAAAGGGGGAAGGCACCTCCGAGGTGCCTTGGGGGGGAAGGACTCCCCCCTGGCCGCACCCTTCCTTGGAGGAAGGGGCAAGGCTGCGCCCCCCCTCTCCCTTGGCCCTATATATAGTGGGGGGGGAGGGAGGGCAGCAACATCTAAGCCTTGGGCGCCTCCCTCCTCCCCTGCAACACCTCTCTCTCTCTCGCAGAAGCTCGGCGAAGCCCTGCTGGAGACCCGCTACATCCACCACCACGCCGTCGTGCTGTTGGATCTCCATCAACCTCTCCTTCCCCCTTGCTGGATCAAGAAGGAGGAGACGCCACTGCACCGTACGTGTGTTGAACGCGGAGGTGCCGTCCGTTCGGCACTCGGTCATCGGTGATTTGGATCACGGCGAGTACGACTCCGTCATCCACGTTCATTGGAACGCTTCCGCTCGCGATCTACAAGGGTATGTAGATCCACTCCTTTCCCCTCGTTGCTAGTAGACTCCATAGATGCATCTTGGTGAGCGTAGGAAAATTTTAAATTATGCTACGATTCCCAACAGTGCATTGCGGTATAAGATCAGACGAGATGACCCTGGTGATGTTGACGGCGAGCCCCCCAGGAAGAGGGTTCCTGCGAAGGTGATGTGGTATGCTCCTATAATACCACGGTTGAAACGTCTGTTCAGAAACGAAGAGCATGCCAAGTTGATGCGATGGCACAGTGAGGACCGTAAGAAAGACGGGAAGTTGAGAGCACCCGCTGACGGGTCGCAGTGGAGAAAAATCGAGAGAAAGTACTGGGCTGAGTTTGCAGCTGACCCAAGGAACGCATGGTTTGGTTTAAGCGCAGATGGCATTAATCCTTTCGGGGAGCAGAGCAGCAATCACAGCACCTGGCCCGTGACTCTATGTATGTATAACCTTCCTCCTTGGATGTGCATGAAGCGGAAGTTCATTATGATGCCTGTTCTCATCCAAGGCCCTAAGCAACCCGGCAACGACATTGATGTGTACCTAAGGCCATTAGTTGAAGAACTTTTACAGCTGTGGAATGGAAACGGTGTACGTACGTGGGATGAGCACAAACAGGAGGAATTTAACCTGCACGCGTTGCTGTTTGTAACCATCAACGATTGGCCCGCTCTCAGTAACCTTTCAGGACAGACAAACAAGGGATACCACGCATGGACACACTGTTTAGATGACACTGAAAGTATATACCTGGACAAAAGCAGGAAGAATGTGTACCTGGGCCATCGTCAATTTCTTCCGACCAACCATCAATGTCGAAAGAAAGGCAAGCATTTCAAAGGCGAGGCAGATCACCGGAAGAAGCCCGCCATGCGTACCGGTGATCACGTACTTGCTATGGTCAATGATTTACACGTAATCTTTGGAAAGGGTCCCGGCGGACTAGCTGTTCTGAATGACGCTGAGGGACACGCACCCATGTGGAAGAAGAAATCTATATTTTGGGACCTACCCTAATGGAAAGAGCTAGAGGTCCGCTCTTCAATCGACGTGATGCACGTGACGAAGAACCTTTTGCGTGAACCTGCTAGGCTTCTTGGGCGTGTATGGGAAGACAAAAGATACACCTGAGGCACGGGAGGACCTGCAACGTTTGCACGAAAAAGACGGCATGCCTCCGAAGCAGTATGAAGGTCCTGCCAGCTACGCTCTTACGAAAGAAGAGAAAGAAATCTTCTTTGAATGCCTGCTCAGTATGAAGGTCCCGACTGGCTTCTCGTCGAATATAAAGGGAATAATAAATATGCCAGAGAAAAAGTTCCAGAACCTAAAGTCTCATGACTGCCACGTGATTATGACGCAACTGCTTCCGGTTGCATTGAGGGGGCTTCTACCGAAAAACGTCCGATTAGCCATTGTGAAGCTATGTGCATTCCTCAATGCAATCTCTCAGAAGGTGATCGATCCAGAAATCATACCAAGGCTAAGGAGTGATGTGGCGCAATGTCTTGTCAGTTTCGAGCTGGTGTTCCCACCATCCTTCTTCAATATCATGACGCACGTCCTAGTTCATCTAGTCGACGAGATTGTCATTCTGGGGCCCGTATTTCTACACAATATGTTCCCCTTTGTGAGATTCATGGGAGTCCTAAAGAAATATGTCCGTAACCGCGCTAGGCCAGAAGGAAGCATCTCCATGGGCCATCAAACAGAGGATGTCATTGGGTTTTGTGTTGACTTCATTCCTGGCCTTAAGAAGATAGGTCTCCCTAAATCGCGGTATGAGGGGAGACTGACTGGAAAAGGCACGCTTGGAGGGGGGACTCAATAATATGCAGGGACGGATATTCTTGGTCTCAAGCACACTACACAGTTCTACAGAACTCTACCTTGGTGACCCCGTATGTCGATGAACACAAGAACAGTCTGCGCTCCAAACACCCGGTGTAGTGTGACGACTGGATTACATGTGAACACATCAGGACTTTCAGCAGTTGGTTGGAAACACGTCTGAGAGGTGACACCACTATTTGTGATGAGTTGTACTCGTTGTCCACGGGACCATCTTCGACTGTATTGACTTACAAAGGATACGAGATAAATGGGAATACATTTTACACGATCGCCCAAGATCAAAAGAGCACCAACCAAAACAGCGGTGTCCGCTTTGATGCAGCAACCGAGAGGGGAAAGGACACATATTATGGTTACATAATGGACATATGGGAACTTGACTACGGACATGATTTTAAGGTCCCTTTCTTTAAGTGCAAATGGGTCAATCTGTCAGGAGGCGGGGTACAGGTAGACCCACAGTACGGAATGACAACAGTGGATCTGAACAATCTTGGGTACACTGACGAACCGTTCGTCCTAGCCAATGATGTGGCACAGGTTATCTATGTGAAGGACATGTCTACCAGACCGAGGAAAAGAAAAGATAAGGAAGCGAATACATCATACGATGAGCCAAAGCGCCACATAGTTCTTTCAGGAAAAAGGGACATTGTGGGAGTGGAGGGCAAGACAGACATGTCTGAAGATTATGAAAAGTTTCATGAAATTCCTCCCTTCAAAGTCAAGGCTGACCCAAGCATCCTGATAAACGATGAAGATTATCCATGGTTACGGCGCAATAAGCAAATGACACAAGCGAAGAAAAAGTGAAGACTTTCTCCCGCAACTATTATGATGATACTATGCCAACTTTGTAATAGACGAGTATGATACCATTGTCCGTTTTGTACAAGAAGTGCATCTAGTTTTTGCCGTAACCCTCTCAACTTTCTTGCACATGCTATGTGGATGAAATGATGATACCATGCCAACTCTCAACCTTCTCAGAGTTCATTTGAAATGCTTTTCAATTTTAGGGTCTTATAGCTCAAAATAATTAGTAAATGCATGAAAAATAACAGGCCAAAAATTAAAAATTATGCCACCTACTGGGCCACCACGGCCTGAATATGATTAGGAACCCATCCATGGGCCAGGATTCAGGCCCGCAGAAGGCCCAGTAGGCCCACAGGCATGTAGAGAGAGGTTAGGCCCGTAAGCCTGCTTTAGAGAGGAGCTCGACAGCTCAGGCGCACCGCACCTTATAAACAGGTGCGGCTCTCTCTCAGCTAGCGAGGTGGGACTAAACTCACCACCACGCCGCTGTGTAAGGCCATTGGTCCTAGTTGGTGGCACGAACCGGGACCAATTCCACCCTTTGGACCCTGTTGGTGCCACGAACCGGTACTAATGAGGCTGTGGCCCCACGAGCACCTTTAGTACCGGTTCGTGGTACGAACCGGTATTAGAGTTTCTTACTAAGCAGTTTTTTAGTCTTACCTCGCTAGCTGAGAGGCACTACGAGCGATTTATAAGCCCTGAGTGCAGAGACGATGAAGAAGAGGCGCAATGCTCACGTTGCTTAGCTTCAAGCCTTGAGGAATAAGGTAGACTGCATGGAGCTATGTGCAGTGCAATCTACACTATTCCGAAAGGCTTGAAGCAAATCAATGAGCATTGCGCCTCTTTTTTATTTTTAATAACTTATTACAACTCCGGACTTCTTGTGTTCCGACAAAATAAAATAAACTTTAATAAAATTTATGAAACTAAAATTAACAAAGTATTTTCTGTTCAAAACATTATAAGAAACCTCTATTATTATTGAAACTAAAATCATATAAAATTGATGCAACTAAAATTATCGAAGTATTTTCTGTTCAAAATCATTAAAAGCAAAAAGAATTTTCATAAAGAACTTTTTTTGATAGAAACTTTAATAGCAAAAAGAATTATCATAAAGTAAAATAAATAAGTAATT
>NC_057802.1:32624979-32629846 GCF_018294505.1 Triticum aestivum
GCCTTGCCTTCTGCCCCTGCCCCGACCACGCCGCACCTCTCCTTTGGTTAGGCCGGCGCCGCCCCCTGGCTCCCTATTTTTTCACATATATATGATGTTTTTTTCCAGATTATATGTATATGTGTGAGTATATGTATGTGTGTATATCTGATTATATGTCCTCTTTTCAGATTTTTTGTTTTTTGCATTTTTATAAAAATGTATATATGTATGTATGTTCTCTGTGTATATATATGTTCATGTATGCAAAACATAGATTTTTAGAAAAGTTTTATCTATATATGTTCTCTGATTTAGTCCATTTTAGGTTAGTTTCATTTTTAGAAAAGTTTTATATATTTAAGAAAAGAAGGAAGAAGAAGAAAAAGTTTTATATATATGCAAAAGTTACATTTTTAGAAAAGTTTTATATATCTAGCTAGGAAGAAAAGGAAGAAGAAGAAAAAGAAGGATAGGAAAAAAGAAAATAAGAAGAGGAAGAAAGGAGAAGAAGAGGAGAGGAAGAAGAGGAGAAATAAATAAGAAGAGGAAAAAAGAAGAAAAAGAAGAGGAGAAGAAGAAAGGAATAGAAGAGAAGAAGAAAGAATTGAAAAAAATTCTATTTTTTCTTCTTCTCTCCTCTATTCCTTTCTTCTTCTCCTCTTTTTTTTCTTTTTTTCTTCGATCTTCTCCTCTATTCCTTTTCTTCTTCTCCTCTTTTTATTTCCTCTTCGTTTTCTTATGTTTTATCGGGTCTGTCGTCGTCGATATACCCCTCTCCCGATAACTTCAACACGAGGGGGGGTCGATATACCCCCTCCCCGCCGATAATATTATTTTTCCCATGTACGTATGTCGTCGTTGTCGATATAACCCCCTCCCGATAACTTCAACACGTGGGGGGCTCGATATACCCCCTCCCCGATAACATTATTTTCCCATGTATGTATGTCGTCGTTGTCGATATATATAACTCCCTCCCAGATAACTTCGACATGATGGACGGTCGATATTTATACCCCCTCTCGACCATGATAACTTATACCACGGGAGCACCCCCCGGCCCTCTCGCTCGACCAAAACTCTCGAGGACACCAAAACCCTAGAAAAAAACGATGTCGGTCTCCTACTCCCTCCCGCCGCGCCCCTACCCTTGAAGCGTTGCCTAGGCCACCCCAAACCCGGAATAAGCTAGGTCTACGTTTGCACTAATATATCCACCTGTTGTCATGTTTGTGTAATAATTGCCATGTTGTAATATTTGCAGAAACAATGGAGCACGGACGAGATGAGCAAGCAGAAGAGGTGTTGGGGGACATAATCTTAGCCGGAGGTGATATCTTGTCGTATCTTAACGACAATGATGGTCTCGAAGAACAGGGTGAAGAAGCAGGCTACGGTGGTCGAAGAGTGGAGGAGGAAAGACATGATTATGATGGCTACGGTGACCCAATGCTGGTGCAAGAAGGAGCCCGTGGTGACGGCTCCGGTGACCGAACAGAGTCCGGCCAGGTAAATATATTAGTTAAGCCTGTGCTGACTAGCTAATTGATGCATTCATTGTTTTGGTATGTACACATATTAATTAACACTTGTCTTTCTTCTTTTTTCTAGCCCTCCGGATCGAGCACAACTTCGGTAAAGAGACGAGGCCCGAAGAGAAAGTTGCGCTCGGATGAAAGGTTTGAGATCACAGCAATCGCGCGCGACGGCCAACCGATTGAACCCCTCCGGACAAAGGATGCATTTGCTGCTCAGTGCGGGGTTCTAGTTAGGGACAAGATCCCGATCAGCATCCACCAATGGTATAAGCCTAAGAAGGAAGACCCTGAGGTGTCTTATGTCAATGATATGCAGAAAGATGATCTTTGGACTGAGCTGAAGGCAAATTTCACCCTACCGCCAGAGGAGGATCCGGGGAAGCCAGTTATAGAGCAATTAATCAAGTCTCATGCTCTTAAGAAGATGACAGACCTATTCAGGAGGTGGAAGAATGAGCTGAAAACGTTTGTCGACAAAGAAGAGACACCAGAATTCATCGGCCGGTATGAGAAGATCAGAGATCACTGGCCCGCATTTGTGGCCCACAAGACATCGGAAAAGAGTAAGAAGATGTCAGCGACAAACAAGAAGAATGCTGCGAAAAAGAAGCTTCACCATCGCACGGGGTCAGGTGGCTACCTCAAAGCCCGACCTAAGTGGGCCAAGGCTGAGAATGATCTGCTTGAAAAAGGGATCGAACCACAGACAATGAACTGGATAGACCGTTGCCGGACTTGGTTCTTCGGGGCTGGCGGAACCTTGGACCCTGTATCAGGGAGGTGCGTTTGGACGAACGAGCTTTTGAGAATACCAGTCAAGAAGATTCAGCAATATATCGATAGAGCGTAGGAAGGGACGTTCGTTCCAGACAGAGAGAACGACGAGCTCACAATGGCCCTCGGGAATCCTGAGCACCCTGGACGGACACGAGGCACGCCAGGCTCCGTTCCGTGGAAGGCTGGTTTTCCGGACGCGGGCGGTTACAAAAGCCAGGAGAGGAGGAAAAAAGTGGAGCAGATCCAAATTCAGAAGCTGCACGAAAGGGTTCAAGCTCTAGAGGAATGAGACGGCAATCGAGATGCCGAAACTGCCCCCGAAGCTACACCGCCATCTCAGCAGAGAAGCAGCGTGGCTTCCACCGAGCTGCTTCAGCTGGAGCATGCGGCTCCTGCTAGCTACCCCGTGGATGCTATCACGGAGTCTCAACATTGCCACCTTATGGCGGAATGGCAGAACTTCAAAGTCAAGGCGGCTGTTGGCTCTGTTTTACCTCCTGAACCCGGCGCAACCTACCACTGCCGGCCGATTCCAAAAGGATATGCTAGGGTGATGGTGGATGAAATAACGGAGGGATTTGAGGAGCTCCAGCTTGACCACCCTACCGGTGAAGGGGAGACTCGGCTGGGTTCTGCTCTGAAGACTCCATGCCTATGGCGGAAGGAGCTCATCAAGCTTCCGAACTGGACGGCTCCGGCGAGTAAGGGCACTCCGCCTCCTCCTCCGGCGAGTGATCAGGGCACTCAGCCTCCTTCTCCGGCGCGTGGCGGCACTCCGCCTCCTTCTCCGCCAGCGCCGGCGCGCCAGAGCAGCCAGCCTCCTCCTTCTCCGCCTCGTCAGCAAGGGCGGAAGAGACCCGCCGCCGCTGCGGCTGCTCCGGCGCGTCGTAGTCCTTCTCCTCCGCCTCGTAAGCAAGGAAAGAAGACAGCCGCAGCCGCTCCGTCTGCTCTGCCGGCGTCTAGCAGTACAGCTGCCAGAGGCGGGAGGCAATACAGATTCGGTCCTTCTCTGAAGACTCCAGAGAAGTTACCATACGAGAGGACCGAGGAGGAGAACGCGAAGATCGTGCGAGCCGAAGTGAAGAACTTCTTTGAAGGGGTGAAAGCAAAGAAACATTCACCTCCGGAGGAGAAGGTAGATCCGATGAAAGCAAAGCGCACTCTGGCTGCCCTAACAAAACCACCAAAGTCTCCGCCGAGAGGCAACTATGAGCGCATTCTTGCAAAGACATATGCCGAAGCGGAGCGGTCGGGAAGTACTGTCAGTGATAAAAGGTTAAAAGAACGATGAGCTGGGAAAAAAATTGCCCAGCTCGGCGAACAGGCGAACCAATCGTGCCCCCCGCTCAAGGTGTCAAAAGACATTGTCGCTAATGATCCGAGTATAGTGCCCGGTTATAGCAATCTTGGAGATTACCTGCCCGACGATGTACATTATGAAATCATGGAGGTGGACTAACACAAATACCATTACGGGAAGCCTCTCGTCAAAGATGAAAGATCTCTAAGCACGATGATGCGAAGACTACATGATTGGTACATGAAAACCAGCAGAGAGTCTGATGGGATGGATACTTTGATGCTGAGAGTTAAACCGGAGCATGACCTCGTTGGAATTGATCTGCTGAATGTTCCATTTGAGGATTTCTTCCAGTTTTAAATCAAAAGGCCCTCGGTAAAACAACGATCACTTGCTACTGTCTGTAAGTAGTACTACTTCTGTCATTAAGTCTTTCTATATAGGTCAGCTCTTTCATTGCATGTATTTATACTTATCCTCACTATATTATGCAGATTGAAGATCGCTGAATTGAAGAAAAGACAAATCGGTGATATTGGGTTCATTAACACAAATCTCATAGATGCATATACGGTTGAAAAACATCCCAAAGAAGCCGAGGCCAACTTGCTACAATCGTTGGTATTAAATCAAAACAAAGATATAATACTCTTTCCTTACAACTTCAAGTGAGTGTTACTGTCTTGTGCATATTCGGTTTCCCTTATTAGTCCAGGTTATGGTAATGTAATTGATGACTTATGCATGCATGCACAGCTTCCACTATATTCTCCTAGAGATTAAGCTTGAGCAGGGAGTAGTAACCGTCTTAGACTCGAGACGAAAGGATCCCCAGGACTATGCGAACATGACTCAAATGCTCCAGAAGTAAGTTAAATCGATCATTATCCACCATATCAGCAACTTTGTTCATTTCCTGATATCAAGTAATTGTTTTCTTTGTCTGGCAGGGTTTGGAGAAAATTCACATCAAAAGCTCCGGGACTGCCGAAGAAGCTGCAATTTAATCACCCGAAAGTAAGTACTATAGTAGCATGTTCCGCGCATCTCCTAGTGATTCAAGCGCTAGTTTCATCAATACCATTTAGCATGCTTGCTTATCAGTTTGATTGACCTCTATTTCTTGTAAAGTGGTTGTGGCAGGAACCCGGGAATAATTACTGCGGATACTACGTTTGCGAGTCCATCCGCTACACGACCTGTGAGCGGGGCTACACTGAAGAACAATATGAAGTGCGTAAGCAATAATATTCACAATTTTATTTTATTA